>NC_050521.1:27982228-28074916 GCF_002922805.2 Oryzias melastigma | reverse complement strand
TTTTTGGAAACGCTTCAAATCATATATTCAATATGAATATAAAGTACTTCCCAAACACAATATTTATATATGCAACATCAAAACTTTTCCTCATTGAGGCCTGTTTATTAAAACAAAACATCTTCAGAGTTTGAGCACAAACAAAATGCTAAAACATGTAGTTTCTGACTATATTTGCATGTCTTGCAACCAAATCCACAAAAACTGAAGGAAAAGAATGCTTAAGAATAGTGTTGAAAATACCAAATCTATCTGGAGTTCCCCTCAAAATACAAATGTTCTCGTCCCACTCGCCTAAAGTCCAAATTAAATAGTAAATAAAACGGATAAAACATTTTTTTGGGTATTAATTGGTTTAATGAAACTAACTGTAGGAACATTTAAATATTTCAAATAATGATAATTATCTGTAAAACGTGGCACTGTTGCGCCCGTGGGGGTTGGAGTGGTCCGCGGTACACACGTGTCCCGAACCGTGGCTTCTTATCCATACGGACCACGGATTATCCGTGATCCGTTACACCCTTAGGTAGGTTGCACCTGAATAATATAGAATAAGATACCTCAAAGCAATATAACCTAGGAGAAAGAAACCTATGCTTTAAAAAGCTCTGGCAGATGGAGCTCGATAGCCTTGATAGGCAGTTCAGTCAAGGAGAAGGTAAACTTCTAACAGGAGACGCTAATGAGTGTGTGCCAGTACAATCATCTCAAAAGAGCCACACAGGTGCAGAAACATCATCAATCCAAAAAACTCCAGTCCTGGGAGAAGAGGTTTCTGGAGGTTTCTGATGGAAAAGCTCTCCCACACAGGCCTGTCTGGTTCATCTTTTGGAGTCGCTCTTGGATGTGAAGGCGTGACAGCTCATTTTAATAAGGAGAGAACTTAAAAGTGGGATTGAATGATTTAATAGTGAATCTTGAGCATTCAGAAGTCTTTGGGTCTTTGGGTTCTGGGCTGGAGAAATCCTGCATGCTAGCAATGACCTTGGATATAGTGAAGAGACCCCAGACGCTGATGGTGGTTAATCCTAATCTACAAATATAGCCCAATCGTACAACACGGTCTCAATGGGGTTTGCAACAGTTTCGAAACAGAAATATACAAGTCAGTCATAAGAGAAACAACAGCCAGAGGTTAAAGCATACTAAACTGACTAAACTCATCTGGGAAGCCCTGGCCTTAGACCCTCCATCTCGGTAAGGAAAAACTCCTAAAAAACCCAGTTTTGGGAGAAAAAAAAGAAGAAACCTTAGGGATATCCACAGGAAGGAGGGATCCTCACCCAGGACGGACAGGAGATGTGTCGGAACTAACAGAACTATTAGATTATCTACCCTACAAATACATGTTTGAAAAGTTCATGGTCACCCAGAGGGCACTGGTCAGCTGGGGTTGCAAGGCGAGGTCCAGGTCAAATCAGGAACACAGATGATCCCCCTGGAATCACTCCCACTCTGTAGGATGAACCGTGGCGAACTGAAAACCCAGGAGGAGAACATGCGAAAGAGGACCAGCTCGATGACGAGCCAAGTCGAAGGGCCAGTAGGAGAACGGGTGGAGGTGGGCCGGTGCAATGTCCAGAATGCAGAAAGCACAAACATGACTGAATTTAAAGGCAGGGGTTCGATTGTGGCTGCACGGTGGCGCAGTGGTTAGCGCTCTTGCTTCACAGCGAGAAGGCCCCGGTTCGAATCCCGGCTGGGACCTTTCTGTGTGGAGTTTGCATGTTCTCCCCGTGCATGCGTGGGTTTTCACCGGGGACTCCGGCTTCCTCCCACCGTCCAAAAACATGCTTCATAGGTTAATTGGTGACTCTAAATTACCCCTAGGTGTGACTGTGAGAGTGAATGTGTGTGTGATTGAGGCCCTGTGACAGACTGGAGACCTGTCCAGGGTGTACCCCGCCTTCGCCCATCAGTGGCCGGGATAGGCTCCGGCACCCCCGCGACCCCGAAAGGGAAGAAGCGGTCAAGAAGGTGGATGGATGGGTTCGATTGTGATTCGTTGTGAAGAAGTAGGCACTTAGCTATTGGCTCAGAGTGGAGACAAGTTGATGACGTAAGGAGTGATGAATCAATGCCAAGCACACCTGTGGTGAAGTAGATCATCCTCTCTGAAATTGCGCCAAAGCTTCACTTGGACTCTGTGTGAGTTTCCATCTAGAATCAGTCAGAACATTATGTTCTGTTGAATGTGATCTCAGAGATCCAAAACCCAAAAGTAATACCAAATTTATTCAGACTTTCTTTCCAACTACACAGAAAATGATCATCCTTCTATTGGATGTTTATTTACCTAAATGTGAGTTTATTGTCCATGCATTGTGCTAGCGTTGCGTGATACCATCATGCATCTCCTTTCAAACCTGTGCGACTGTACGAATCCTGACACACCCATCCACAACACACACACACAGACACACACGGCCATTGTCTGGTTTGTATTCCTGTTTCATCTCTCATTCCCCCTCTCTCTTCTTTCATTTTACTCGGCTCTCATTTTGTGTCTTTCACTGCGCTGTTATCTAATGGAGCTCTGCTGTGATGTGCGATGCTACGTGAGATGGCAGCAGAGCAGACAGGTGAAAGCCACTTTGTCATCACTAGAAACCACCTGTGAGCTTCCAGCATGCTCATTAGCACCTTTTTTCTGCTTCTCTTCTGATCACTCGCCTGGCTGTTTTTACTGTCGCTAACACCCCGCTGGCTCCCAGCTTTGTTCCAAATGTCAGATCGCCGTCCTGTCGCTGACAAACGATGACGCTGATTACAGAGCGAGGCTTGGACAAACGGTGCAGGAGGATGATGGGAGAGAAGTTCCCTCCAGCTTCTTTGCCTTTAATATCCACCCGTGAATCGCCAGATCCAAACCAAAGTCCCCATTTCAGCCCTCCTATCTAATTCCTAAGCTTTGCCCCCTCCCACTATTAGATGTATGCTCAGCCCCCACCGAAAGGTGAGCCATTAAAGCAGCAGGTGAAGACCCGTGTAATGGTTTCAGTGAGATAACTCTCTGGTACTTGAGGCTGGATGCAGATTCCATTTCAGTTTAGCGCCGATTTCCTCTGATCCATGTACGAATGAGCTTCCTGCTGCTTCACACACAAATGAAAAAGAAAAAAAAAACACCATCTCAGTCAGACTGGGACATTTAAACCAACAGATTTTCATAAACAGTCTTTTCAAGTTCTGTGACCGTTCTTTTAGAACTTTAAGGTGATGCAACACCCATTTTAGGAGCAACTAGCACTTTTCATACCTAATAACACAAAGCGCTTTACACCAGAATAGTTTAACTATTTAATACTTCGGCTGAAAATAATCTGGGACTCACTTTACTCCAAAAGAACTCGCCATCTAAAATAACAGTGTCTGTACCAAGTTTCTGTGTGAACAGCTCAGTTATATCAGAACCTCATTGAGATCTATCATCCATACATGGAAAAACTGAACAGACGAGAACCTTCAAGAGAGCAAATGACCAAAAAGAGTCCAAGAACACAAGGAGGACTCATCCAGGAGGTCATGAAAGAAGCAGAAAGGAAGGTCAGACCTCACTGGACTCAATTTAGGTTAAAGTGTATGATCCATCAGTCAGAAAGAGACTTAAGGAAGAAAAATAATAAAGGATGGGTGATATATCGGTGACGGTATCGGTTTAGATTGGATATGAAATAAAACTCCCGACCTGGTTTTTTGGACCCGATTAGCTTCTGTGTCATTTGATCTAGATCCTATTTTTTATTTCATTATCATTTAACACTTAAAGATACTCCACAGAAGTGCTTTGTTTAACAATAAAGGAAAAAAAGTGCAACTATCAGCTAGAAAAAAAATTACTATTATCTAGTAAATATGTCATAATTAGTCATGTGAAAAATGTAATGACCTAAGCTTTAACATCTTTAGAACTATTGAACAGTTTTAACATTCTTAAAGATGAATGATGACTTTGTTGTAACATAGCGCTGGGTATAAATAATAATTTCCAGAAACAATTTTTTTAGATTCTTTCGGTCCACTCAAGTGAATTTGATTTAATTCAATTTTGAGTTTACACATTTCGACACATTTGTTTAGAAATAAATTAATAATCTACTATATGTTTTAAATACATTTTTATTGATCTGATCCAGTTCACATTCTGTAAAATGTATTAGTAAAATAATAATGCGATTGTTAATAGCATACAGTGCTACATGGATTTTCAAAAGAAGAAGCTCCAATAAAAATGTTCAGATCATTAACATTATAAACATTGTTCTGCTTCTCCTGGAGGACGTTTCAGTTTGGCCAATGGGTGGCATTCGCCCTTTAGCATTACTGCTTATTCCAGAAGAAAAAGAAGACGGTATGAGCAAAAAAATGTATCAGGCCACAAATGGTTACTTTAAAAACATTTCTTTAAAAAATTCATATAAAGATGTTCATTCAGTCAGAATGTATGTTTATGTCAACCGAGCGTTAGCATTAGCCGTCCTATCAGGAAATCTCTATTTTTATTAATTTTTATTAATTGATTATTGATCTATTAAACCACCAAATGGTTCCCGAGCGCGGCTGTGTCTGCAGCTCACCGCTCCCCCAGGGGATGGGTCAAATGCGGAGAACAAATTTCACACACCGAGGTGCGTGACAAATAGTGGGACTTTAACTTTAACTTTATTAAGCTTAAATCGATTTACATTGATTAATCGATTTCATCAACCCAACTCTATTTTAGCATAAATATGATAAGAAAAGCATGACAAGCTAATATTATTAGAACCTTTTTTCAGATTATGGGATACTTTATTTAACCTCTTAAGACTTTAACCTCTCAAGAAACCACATTTTATGTTTTATTACCACTGTAGTTAATTTTCTTGGCTTTTATTTCTCTGTCATCTCGCTATCTTGACTGAACTGTTTTTGTTAGCCTCCTGCTTTAGCTTCTGCTGTATTCTGGTGTTCTTTATGGCAATAACATGTCGTGATACGTTCATGATACACAGACTTCCAGTGGAATATTTATCCAGAGTAATATTCTTGAAATATAAAGTGTTGTTCATCAGAAGAAAATATATAATACTTGTTCCTAATAGATCCTTTGTTGTGTATTTTTAAAAGTTCAAGTACAAAGTGATTATACAGTAAAGGAAGAGTTATCTCTAATCAAGAAACAAAAGGGAATTTAAACTTCATGTTATTAGACACTTAAATACTGGTATCAGGAGCTATCGGCTAACGGCCATAGTTGCAGGAAAAATGTCGTTCCACTACTAAAAATATTAACCCCGACATTGTGATTGAGTGTTTCTGGATGAATACTCAATGTTTCTTCAGAGGTTTGACTTGAGTTTAAGTTAACTTCATGTTGGGACCTTTTATATAACAGATTGATTGACTTCCTGAAGCATTCAAATAGTTTGACC
This sequence comes from Oryzias melastigma, assembly GCF_002922805.2. Taxonomy (NCBI): domain Eukaryota; kingdom Metazoa; phylum Chordata; class Actinopteri; order Beloniformes; family Adrianichthyidae; genus Oryzias; species Oryzias melastigma. The sequence continues at coordinate 28,069,499 of NC_050521.1, read as the reverse complement.
CAAACACAGAAAATTCCTCTTTTTAAGGTGATATTTAAACACAACTTGTAGTTTTCTTGATTGTTTTTACATTTGTTGTCATAATCATGAAGGCCAGAAGATAAAATCACTTTTATACCTCGTTTCATTTCTTTGTTCATCTTTAATAAAACGAATTGTCTCCAGATGGAGTGAAAGACCGGCGATTGGCCTCTTTGCAGACCTGTACATGCTGGCTTTGACCCACAAAGCCCCTCAGATGAACAAAGAGAGTTGAAAAGAATGCATTTGTCAATGAAAACACTGAGTTTTCAGTCTTTTTACGTTCCTTTTATTCATTCTTCCAGAAATATATAGCAGCTGAATGCAGAGGAGCAAATGCACGGTCTCACAGAGAAAAGAGCATTCAACAGGGAGCACAGAGTTGCTTTCTGTTTTATTTCCTTAGGTATGAGCCTGAATAAGGTCAGAGAATAACCTTTGAAGTTGTGCACTGTAAACCACACAAGAGCTGACTGAGACAGAGAGACTGCGTGAGCTGTGACATTTCCTTCAATCCTCTAATTTGAAGGCGATCCACTTTAAAGACGTAGGAGGTGGAGGGACTTTAGTGATGCAGTGTTTTTAGAAGAGTTTATCATTTGTTGACCTTCTCAGCCACAAAAGCTGCCAACAAAAAAGAAGGAAAGAAAGGGATGGAGGAAACAGAAAGCCCCCGCTGCTTTCATTTATGCTCGATAAAGATGTTGGTTTGTGTCATCCAGCAGCGTGTGATCAAAGCCGGAGGAGGAAATCAGCCTGGATCCCGTTTTTAACAGTTTTATGTGAGCATTCAGCTTAGAAAATTATCTCCTATTTGATTGAATGTTTTCTTACCCCCCAGGGAGTCTCTGCAGGGTGCAGGAGTGCAACAAAGCAGCGATCTAGTAAAAATTGTAAGCAGTTCTGGTAGTTTTAGAGGCTTGAATGAAAATGAATTTTGACCCTAACAAGGCCTAATTTTATGATTCCTGCTATAAAATGATGCACTTAAATCGATTTCAGCAACTCAAGGTGTGTTTCTTAGGAAATTGGTATCAAAACACAAGATTATGTCCAACAAATAAGAACAGGCGTGTATGTTATAGCCCTGACATGCAAACCTGTCTGAGGGGGAACACAAAAATGGACCATAACATATGAGAAACTGGACACCAGGAAGACGAGGAACACAGTTTGATTAAAAAAAAGAACCTAAAATAAGTCAGGGAGTCTGCTGACCCAGCTATGTTGACCGTCGGAGTCCACAGCTCCCTGCTAAAAATCTGACTATTCAAAAGAAACAAGGCAAGCCCGCAAACAAAGACTGCCAAGGTCCAACCCCAAACTAAAATAACAAAACCCAGCAGTGTAAGACTGAGGAAATAAAAAAATGAAAAATTAGAACCAAGCAAACCAGCACACCTTGGAGACCTGCTGCTCCTCTGCCTGCCGCCGGCTGAGGGCCTCCTCTGGTTTAAATAGGAGGCAGGTGTTAATCAGGATGATTGGTCCCCACCTGCCAGGTGAACAGAATGATGGAGTAAGGGATGAAGCACATCAGCAGTCATAACAGTGATGTTGCATTCACACTCAAAGTGATTTTTATGTTAAATTCACACCTGCAGCCTCTGATCCTCATCAAATTTACTGTTCGACTCACCAAAAGTGTGTTCATAAACCTAGCCACTCTCACCTAAAATCACAGCAACTGACTCCTTTTCAAAAGAAGTAGTGGTTCCACTCTGACCTCTCATGGATGAACTTTGTGCCTCATCTCTGCCAAAGAACAGCTTTCTTCCAAGGCCAGAACTTCCCCTTAATAAGATTTTTCTTTATCCTTAGACACTGGAACAAACTCTGCATCTGTGCTTTCTGTGACTACACAGTTTTAAGAGGTTTTTAAAGCTACATTTTCAGATTAACTGTTCTTTGGCTCATTATAGCACATTTGTGGTATTTTAGGTCTTTGATGAATGATGTCCTAATTTTGTCCATTACGTTTAATATTACTGTTTTAGTTACTTGATTACTTGGCGTGGAAGTAAGCTAGCACTCATTTCCCATGGTCCCCTTGTTTGCACTGTGTCACTAGCTTACCGCCCTCACACCCCCAACCTAACAAAGCAATATCAGAGTCATCCAGCCGTACAGTTTAGATCACACTTCAGCTCCGATGAGGAAACCAAAGACGTTCAGGGATCTATTTGTCTGCTAGTGGCTCCTGTATTGAGAAATACTTTAATTTTAATTTTCTTTATAGATGTCCTCCATCCTGAGAAAAATGCTACAAGAACATGTTAAAATCACCAAGAACACAACTTTCATTGGTTTAACCAACTTCAACACTAGAGATTCTGCACCTTGAAACATCTGTAGCTCAGATTTTAAAATGCTTTACAAACTGACCTGTGTCTGGTTTCCCATTTCTGTGAGGTAAAGCAAAACATGAACTGGGACTTCTTTAAAATTCATTTTGTAAAGTGACATATAGTCAAATATCGTAAACTAATGAGGAACCAGAGGTCAATCAGATGTTTCCTTTGCTCCTGTTGTATCTCATTTTGGCCTCTATACTGATACTGAAACCATGGAAACCTGAGATAACCTGCACCTATCCTACAGTAATATAAATAGCTGCGTTCCTCAACTTTCTGTTAAGGTTTGATGAAGTTGAAACACTTCTTTCTAAGTTATTTTCCAGAGAAAATGTGTAAAAGAGAAGTTTGATATTCCACTCCGGTTTCCCAGACTCTCCTGAGACTGCGGTCTAATTTCATGACACACTGAAGCAGCAGCGAGGCCCCATGTGTGATATCATTTAGAGGCATCTGATGTATTCCTGTGACAGACAGCTCATTTTACCCTGTTACTTATTTCTTCGATTTAAATGGAAAAATGGATGCTTGTTCACTCTTGTTTTTATTTTCAAGTGTCACCGTGCTTGTTGGAGCTGAGTTATTAAGATGTGGAATTTTAGTTTAGGAAATGGTCAGTAGAGACCAATTAATTGGTAATAGTGAGTTGTAAATTAGCTTCTCTCTTGTTATGTATAATGGCATGTTTTAACCTATCCAGACACATCCTGGTTCCAGAGAAATTTGTGTTTTCAAATTAGAAATAAGGCTAATCAAATGTATTGATTTGTTCAAATTTGTAGCTCTGCTGCACATGCACTAAACCCTCATCTGTTCCTAGTGTCTAGTTCAGGTTCTGGAGAAGACAAGATGGTATCTTCACATTGACTGCAGTCAAATGAGCTGCCGTTCACATTTCTGTGGTCAAATCAGCATCACTGGATTTTTGGTGTGAGTTTCATCCAATACTTACAGTAGCAGGACTGAGAACGCTGGAAAATCTCCACCAGACTCCACGGAGCTTCTTGATGTGACCACGGAAATGTGAACGGCTCAGCTCCAAAAGCCACGCCCCCTCAGAGGTGATTTTGCAGACGCAGACTTCAGGTCAACATGAAAAATTGATTTTTAAGACATTTAGGTTGTGAGATTTTGGTTAAAAAACTTCATAACCATAATTAAACACTACTAAGAATGTTTTTTACCGTTTAAAGAATTGCCATAGGGGGACTTTAACCAAGTTTTATGGTTGAATTTACATCAGAAAGCCAGGCTCCTCCAACCCCTCAACCCCCACTTGCCTGTACAAACTTGGTTTCTACTTTCTATTATAAATCGGTAAAGATCTCAAACTCGTTTGAGTTGAGTTACCAACACAGCTCCCTACAAATGTCAGAGCTGAATCTAGACACATTTAGGATAAATCTGTGTTTCTCTGCTCCAGGATTATGCTCTTTGTTCAATAATAAACATAAAAGTCTTCAACATTTTTATGATTCCTTTCATATCTGTTTACTTTTATGTTAAGTTGGTGGATTTGTTTTTCTGTCATTAAAAAAAAAATCATTTTCTTAACCTGGCCTGAGCATCAGCAGCTCGGCGTTTGTCATTGTTGAGATCCAACAGTGAGGCAGTTCCTTTGGGGAGCTTCCTGTAAAGGTTTTCTGTGTTGAAACCTCAAACAAAAATTGAATGAAACAGTGTTTGCTTGTGATTCCAACCTCCCAGTTAAAGCTATCTTCTCTGTCCAGGCTTACCACCCTTTTGCGTTAAATACTTCTGACTCGGCATATAAAAGCCATCCGGTTTACCATTTCCAATACACTGAGTCCTGACTCCAAACTCCTGAAATGTGTTTGTTCACCTTATTACTTTGGAGTGGAGCTGCATCGCTTTGCATCCGTTTCCTCCTGAGGCAGAAAAAAACCCGACAGATGTCACGTGGCAACGATTGTTCCTGAGCTGCCACGGGCAACGCAACATCTTCCATCAATCAACGCAGCTTGTCCCGACATGCAAACATGCAGTGAGCACACAGTGTACATGTATGCGTTCACACAATGCTGTGCGTGTGGCAGCAAAAAAAACACAGGCGCACCATGTGACTTCATACACACTCAAACCATGGGGAGTAAATGGGCTGCAGTTGCTATAGAAACAGCCGAGTCCCACAACATCCATTCCAGAGAGCCTTCAGAGGAAAAAGAAGTGTTTGTCTCATTTTTCAGATGTGTGTCTCAACACCAGGAGACACAAACACTCAAACGCACACATACAAGTAGTGCATGTGAATGTGCATGAGTGTGTGGTGGATCTCCCCCTCTGTGATCACAAAGAGCAGCTCTCATCCCTGAGAATCCCATTTCACGGCCAGGCTTAGCAATGCTGCTGTGTTAAAATGTGTGTGTTGGTGTGGTTGTGGGGATTACAGGGCCGCTGCTCATACAGGTCGGAATTATTTCAAATAAGATGTGAAATTCCTTCAACGCTCCACCAGCTGCCAATTGGAGGAGCTGCGTGTGAAGCGCGTTGTGTATCTAGACTTAGTTTTGTTTTTTATTTAACTGTTTTAAGACAGATTTACTGGTCCAACGGCGTTTTCCAAAATAATCCATGTGGTCTTCCCTGATTGGACCGCCATGCTTCAGGCATTAGTGCAGTTTGATTGAAATATGCATAAATCACAGAGCTGGGAATAAGTTTCCCCCTTCCTTATATTTCTGTTTTCATCCTTGTTACACTATAACGATTCAGATCAAACGGATTTGTTATTTTACCAAAACCCATCCATGCTCTTCTGCTTATCTGGAGCTCGGTCATGAAGGCATCAGTGCAAGCAGAGATACATAGACCTTTTCTTTAAAAAGTTTAAAAACTGATTCCAGCTCCACCGAGACACCCCATGGTGCTCCCAGGCTGCTGAAGAATACAGTCCCTCCAGGGCAGGGGTCTCAAACTGGTGGCCCGCGGGCCATTTGGGGCCCCCATCTTAATATGAAAGTTCAATGTCTTCTAAGCAATATCTTCTTTGAGGATAGCTTTGTATTTGCTTTGTGATGTTTCAGCTTTATGCTTAAAACTTTACATTTGCTTTTGTTGTCGGATCTGATCATCATAAAAGTCCTTAGCAATAGTTGCTAGCCCCGTTGGCGCCTGTCATTTCATCGGGCATGCAGGGTTATTGCTTAGTAGTACCTAGATATGAACAAATATTCAATAAACTTTTTCAGTAGATATAGAAAATAAACAGTGGACGCAAAAACATATTTTTGTCACAAATGGAACCCCATACGGCCCAGCCTCAGCCAGACGCTGCCTTCAGTGGCCCCAAGGTAAACTGAGATTGAGAACCCTGCTTCAGGGCATCTAGGGTGCTAAGTCTTCCCCTGGGCCTAAAGCTGGACATAGTTGCGTGGAATACCTCCTGAAGAAGGCGTCTGTGAAGCATCTGCGCTAGTGCACTCTGAAGGTCCCTGCAGAAAATCCTCGTCTGCAAAAATGAGACATTTAAATCCTGAGATCAGCAAACTGTCCATAAAAATGATGAACAGAACCGCTGAACAAAAGCATCTCTGCCAGAGTCCAACCTTCACCAGGACTAGGTTTAACTTGACTTGACTTAACTGACTGCAAACCAAACTCCTGCTGTGGTGGTTCAGAGACAGGGCAGCTTCTACTCGAGGGCCACAAACTCCTTTATTTTAACAGCACCTCCAACAAGAGACAAGGTTGAACACTTTCTCCAAATTCAAAAGGAACATGGATGGCCCTTCGAGAGGGTTAAGTGTAAAGCTGACCACGACTGAGACGGACACCCCACGGTTCCTCCTGAACCAGAGGTTTGACAGTCAGACAAATCCTCCTCTACAAAATCCAGAAGACTTTCTCTGAGAGCCTGAAGACCGTCATCCCACCATGGTTGGAGCCCACTCTTTGATCTTCCTTCTTGAAAAGAAGGATTACCGCCCCGGTCTGCTGGTCCAAACTGACTGTCCTTGAACTCTACGCCATGTTTCAAGGGTATCACTCAAGACAGCCCCACAACATCCAAACATCATCCACCTGCTAGCTTTCTAACTACCTCGGTGACTCCACCTTAGGTGATGGGCTGGCCCACTACTGGGTCCTAAACCTCAGATTATTGAGTGGAAGGAAAGTCATTGGTATTTCAAATAATTTTTTTCACAAAAAAAAAAAAAACAAGTACAAAATATAAAACATAGATTTTGTATGATGACTAAGACTGTTTATTTTCACATCTGCAGAAGTTGAATTTAATTTTTCTTGAATGAATTATTTGATATCTTTTTTTATATATATTATTGTATAAGATATTGAAACTGCATTTCTTCATGTAACTGACCGCTTAAACACAAATTGGCAAGTTTTTGATCAAAATTATTCATGCATAACTAACTCTTGGTCAGATTTGAGACACGGTGAGATTATTTTTTAGTGTTTTTGAAGTAAAAACATCTCAGAAAAAACCCATAAAGGCTTCAAGTCATTTAACACAAATATAAAGCCAGTACCTTTTCCTTTCTTTATTGCACAAAGACCTTTTCTCCTCCACCAACACCCCCGTCTATAATAAGCACACGGTACTGATAAAAAAAACTCACATTCAGATGTCTGGTCAAATATCCCATAAGTGAGTGTTGCTCAGAACAGATGAATGTTTTGCTGCAGTGCACTGACACTCATGTCTACATTATGGGGTTCCATGTTTGTGGTGCTGACTTTAAAACAATAAAATAACAGAATTTCATCTTGCTAAGCACTTCTAGACATACTGTCTGTGACTCCAGACTGTGATTTTTGGGGCAAATCTCTTCCATAGACGTCCCGAGTCCACTCCTTCAGAGAAAGTTCAGAGGGAGGAGTAGAGGTTGTTTGAGGTTTTATCATCCTTCTTTTCACAGCTGGAGGCGGGACACGGCGAAGTGATTACTTTTTTCATCTGGAGGCGAAAGAACGACCTGTGATTCTGTACGAGGGATCTTAGTCATGCTGAGGGGAAAGTCTTTGAAGACGGATGTCTGGACCACCTTTCCTTACAGCATCATTTAATCCTAGTTTGTTTAAAAATGATACATGGAAATCTTAACTGTGTAGACGTTCTGACAGGCACATCTTAAACAGAATAATTACAGTATAACCCATGCTTGATAGTTCCGCTTGACCATGCTGGAACCTGAAACTGTCATTAAACATCATCAACATCAATGTCTACTCAAAGGTAAAGTCTAAGACCAGCTTTTAAAATACAATATTTATTACAGATTCCATTCAAGCAACCGCCAACCGAGAGCTCTGAGGCGTTTCATCAGTTATTGTAGAAAATAGACGAAATAGTTTGTTCCTCAGAGAACAGATGATATGTCATCATCTGCTGTCATCTCTGCAGTGTGTTAATTATTGATTATGACAACACGTCAGGACACGCAGCTGTGTTCTCTTACTTTTAAGACCAAGAAACACTTCACATATTTGTGTTAGTATGTTTGAAGTGAACAGTGCTCAGAAAGACACCACAACGACTTTAAATCATTTAACAAAGGAACATCAGATCTGTGTATTCAAATTCAGAAATGATGTAAAGACTTTGGGCTCTTCAAACATGCGCTGTGACAAATATTTAACCATGAAAAGTTAATCAACATTAGCACAAATCAAGACGAATGTTTTACCCATCGACTGTACATGAGAACTGGAGTGAATGAGTGTGACATCATCCATAGAGAATAGTTTACTTCTTGCTCCAACCAATTCAATCACTTTTTTTTTGCGATACACGTGCCGCCATGTTGGAGTCAGGAAGCAGTTATTGGACCTAGTTGAAAATATCATTAGATAAAGAGGATTATTAAGAACATGTTAAAATATAGACAATTCTGAAAAATGTAACGACTGATTAATACCTGTTTAATTCTCAAAAAAGTCTATGGGGTTTTGGATTCTTGGAGCCAGACGGTACTTTCTACTTGGAATGCAATGGAGGAGGGGTCTTCAGTCCAGTTCTTACATACAGTTAATAGTTTTAACATTATATCGTTTCCATATGTCTTAATATGTATGTGTAAGCACAGTGATTACATCCTCAATGTTATTTTCCACTCTGAGGATAAACATAGAAATTAGCAAGCATTTGACTATTTGCTAGCTCAACTTTAGAAGTCATATTTTCTTTTAAAGTATTTTTCTAGGATTCTACAGCAATCAAAAAGTACTAGTTTGCTAGAAATATAGATATATCTACTACAAATAGATATATCGACTTTCTTTAGACAAATTTAACCCTTGAACACTTTGGCTATAAAAAGTTACACCATCACTTTAGCCGGATCATTTTTACCCGATATAATATATAGTATACCCAATAAAAAGTATTTGTCATAAAAAAAATAGATCAAAATATGACAACACTTGATAAATTACAGTAATTTTCTTTTATTTTAAACAGTAGTTCATATAACAAAATGGAAAATGTTAACATTTTAAGATCCTAAAAAACATGCTTGAAAATTACTGAAAAATTAGGAATTTGAGAACAAAAAAATCCTAAAAAAGATAAATAATAATGATACTGGTGACCTGGTCTTTGGTCCACCCATTCCTGGGACATGTCAGACTTTAGGGACCATGACACTCAGAAAAATGACATATATTGAAGATCATGTAAATACTTTTGTTCAGATAATAATCACCTGGCGATAGTTCTCTAGGGTCAAACCAAGGAGCGCGGCAAACAAACTGAAGCCAATCAGAAACATGGAATTTCCCTTTAATGTGGAAAATTGTAAATCATGTTAAATTTTTCAATGTTTCACTGCTTCTCTGAGCTGTGTTTTAATTCAATATTTAAATCTAATTTATGTATACAACCTTATGAAACAATGAGAAAAACCTTTTACAAGCTACTCTGTAAAATCTCCTGCAGTGCATAGAAAGACGACTCTAAAATGTCATAGTTATTTTTGTCTGATCTGGAGGAGCAAGAGAACTTCTTCTTCAACACTCTGATCAAATCTGCCAGACTGAAAGTCTTTCACCTGATCAGTCACAGCCGAGACAATTGTAATAGTTAAGCATTTACAAAATCCTAATGGAGTTTTCAGTCTGAGATGATCCTCTAGTTAGTGATAGAAATGGTAGCTTGTAGGGGTGTGGCTTCCAACAAGTTGAATGGAAAGAGTGGTTGCTATAGAAACGAAGACTCAGGCTGATTCGGGACGATTAGTCCTAACTGGCGATGTCTGGTTCCAACATGGCGGCGTCTGTATCACAACAAAATGACTACTGATTTGACTTTTTAATTAGAATCTGAAGTAAATCGTTTTCTGTGGTCCAGTTCTCGAATACGTAAATGGCTCGTCGTTGGTCACTTAAATGTTTTAAACCATGAAATTGTGGTCTTCTACTGTTTTACTGTAGATCAGTCTTCGAGGGGCGGTGTCCTACATGTTTTCCAACCAGCATGCCATTGGAGCTTCTCATTGGCCAAACACACCTGACCCAGGTAATCTGCAGCAAATAAGTCTGGTTTCTGGAAAACCAGCAGGAAGCCCTCGAGGACATACTTTGGACACTCCTGTTGTAGATCTTGAGTCAATTTGGACTGAATGTCTTCTCTTCGTGTCAGTCTTCTTAGATTCTATGACTCAACTTCAATGAATAGAATAAAATCTTTTTTGTAATCCTATGTTTAATTGGATCATTACATGTTGATGCTCACAAACAGATGCTTCCTAATATTAAAAGTCTGACATCTGGGTCAGTCTTCTGCTGTTGTGGTTTGGTGGATGCTTTTTGTTGACATTGTAGGAATGGCTGTGACACACTTGTTAAAAACTGTTTTGCCCCTTTTTGACTTCAAGTCAGAATTTTGTAGCCCGGATGAAGAGGGACTGCATTCTGTAACGATATCTTGATGAAAACATTAAAAGAAGAGGAATAAAAAGCATAACATTGAAGATTTTAGTCATATCAGCAATAACCGCCTTATCTTTCCTTGTGATCATGTCTAAATGCAAATTCTTCATGTAATCTTATCTGATTGTCAGATATCATCTGTGTTTCCTCACAGTTTTTAACATTTATAGATGTCAGGGAGGATTTTAGCAGCTGCTGGGAGTCTTATCAGCTCTCTGATCAGAGTAACTTGCTTATTAGAGATTGTTCTGGTGACATGGCAGCCGGCTGCTGTATTATCATCATTTTCTGTCAGAGTCTCTTTAAACTGGATTCATTTCCATCACTGACATTTATGTTTTCCAGCTCAAGACTTCATATCCCTTTAAAACAGACCATCTCAGTTCAGACTCCGTTTTTTTCCTCCAACCATGGGGATGTTATTTATTCCACTGAGACGTGTTTTTGTGTTGGCGCCTGCTCATGCTGGGTCTTCACAGCGAGGGTCTTGACAGCGACTAAAAGAGAACTTTGATCTAGTGGAGATCAGTCCATTAGGGCAAGAATCCTCTGATCATTTCACTCATCAATCGACGGGCAGAGCAGCTCTCCTGCTGTCTTGTTTTCTTCCCCTCTTTTAGGTTGTTGTGTTTTCTGGGCGCGGTCGATGTCACTGGCGGTCACCACCTCAGGTGTCTGGATTGATCTTTCTGTTTGTTGCTCTCACACAGGAGTCGTTTGCACTGAACATTATGTTTTTTATTTTAAATGGTTTTCTTGGAGCCATGCTAGCAAGGTTTAGCTGAAGTAATCCTTATAGAGTATGCACAGGTGCAGGTTTATTTTCCCTCTCTTTTCAGAGCAGAACATATGACAAACTTTAGACCAAATTAGTGGGATCATTATAGTGTCCCAGACCTGCCCATGCTGAGTTTATCCAGACTGGCCTCCACCCAACCAGCAGTTAGCTAGTATAGCTGTCTGTGGCCAAATATATTTATGATAAAAAAACAAGGACGCTCCGGTTCCTTCCACTGGTATATATTATACCTTCCATGTCATTTTTTGTGCAAGGACAAATTGAGGTTTGTCCTGAATTGTTGGGAAAGTCATTTGCTGCTTCCCTAATTAGCACCTTCACCTCCTCACAACAACTTATTTACCCACAAATATGTTCTTCCTTTGTATGATTTTCTCTTGGCCTTTTGTTCTTTTGTTAGTCAGCAAACAGCCACAGAAGTTCTCTGTCAGAACATTCTAGGATCCACATGTGGTTCCTGACCTGAACTAGTGCAGCCGGTATAGAAAAAGTTGCACAGACTGAATGTTTTTGAATTCAGGCTGAACTCTCTGGTTAGCTGATATCCTCCCAAGGCAGTTTGGTAAAACTCAAAATGTTAAATATCTGTTCTGATCAGATTAGTTTGACATGTCTCAGTCCAAAGTCAGTTTATATCTGAGCTGCAAAACTTTAGTCCTCAATGTTTTAAAGAGCTTGAAAACGTCCAGGGGGCTTTTAACCGAGTTCATTAGGCGCATAACAGACGTTGAACTAGAAGAAGATTCCGTCTGAACGGGATGGAAGCTTTTTGTGTTCAGAGACTGATCTCTCTCCCACTTTCTCCTTTTACTCCTCTTGGCCAATTTTCACTGGCAGCAGGGGACGAGTGGAATGAGTCTCCTCACAGCGAGGTCCTTATCTGAGTGTGGAGGGGATGATGAAGACTGGAGACATAAGAGACAACCCAGAGGTGCAGACAGGCTTCTGAAACCCTCTGCCTGCTTTTTAAGACTTGAGAGCTTTTCTCTGCTCTTGTTTCCTGTGGTTAGTTGAAGCATTTGTGTTAGTACAGTCTGCCTTATTAGGCTGATCTACATAAAGAATATATTTTAATATTTGTTTTTCTGGTACTTGTCTCTTTAAACACTCACATTCAACAACATTTGATACTTTATAACCAGGACAGCTGGGTTGAGATTAACCTCCAACTCTGAACATTGATCTCCATGTCATAAAGTCAATAGGATGCCACTTGTATTTTTTAACCATAAGGCTTATCCTCAATCCTTTTCTATGACATTAGGTTTGACTAATTACTTCAATTGTCTTGCAAAATCTGTGCAGAATGATCAATTTTCTCATTTATTTTTGATTGTGAGGTGATTTCCAAGTGACTAGCTTGTGACTTTTCAAAGGATAAATGGCGTCCACCTGTAACTTGTCATCTTCTATTACAGACCAAAGTGCTTCACCCATCCACACACACTGCATTAGCCAGATGACCTGAAGCAAACAGGGGTTCAGTGTTTTGCCCCGGGACACTCTGACACATGTTGTCAAGCACAGCAGGACATCCACTGTACCATAGCACCATGGCTATCCGACTTAGAAACGTTAGATTAATGAAGGAATGTAAATTTGTTTACAATTTTTTTAAGAACCGGAAACAAAACCCTAGCAGCAAAAATGTCATTAGCCTTAAAATTAAGAGATTCCACAGTTTAGGAATTTCTTGTGAAGATCAATGCAGATACAAAAGACCACGCCCCTGATTCTGCACAATTTGGAGGTCATTAATGGTCTCACCTGACGCAATTTTTTCCTTTGACGTTTTAAACTCCTGAATTATAGCATCTGAAACCAAATAGGAGGCTGCATTGGTGGTGTAGTGGTTAGCACTCTTATGAACAGCAAGAAGTCTCCAGTTCAAATCCCAGTGGGGATCTGAACCAGAGTTTGTATGTTCTCCTCGTGCACGCCTGGTTTCATCTGGAAACTCAAAATCCTCATACAGTCCAAACACATGCAGCTTAGGGGAATGAATGATTCTAAGTTTTCCATAAATGTTCACATTGTGTGACTCAGGGATGGACTGGTAATCCATTCTAGTCACACTCCACTCTGTTCTCAATGGTGCCTGGGATAGGCTCCAGCAACCCCATGACCCCATGAGCGATCAACCAGGATTAGAAAATGGATGGTTTTAAACATGGTGGACTTTGTGACACGTGAAATATTAAAAGATTGTTTTTTGTACTTCTTAGTTTAACATTTCAGTTCACGCTTTATCTGAAGTCTTTAGAGTGCTTTTGTAACATCAGAGTACATATTTTACATGGTAGCGTGATGAGAAACTGTAAAAAAGTGATCGAACAGTTAAAAAAAGCACAAAGTATTATTTTTTATCTATTTAACCACAAAAATTAGACCCATTTTTTTACTCCTAATTTATCCAACGTTGTGTACATTTTTTAGAACCCAAACCCTTTTTTGCATATTATATTATCAGTTAAACTCTAGTGCGCATAGACTTTGGAAAAGGAATGTAAAGGCAAAAAAAGTCAGAAAGGAATTAAAAACAAACCTAACAGCCAGAGACATGACAGACTAATGAAAAGAAACTCACTTAAAAAGAATGAAGAAGAGGAACATGGAAACAAGAAATCTGTCAAAGTTTTCAGATTCATAGGTTTATTTTCCTGAGGACTCTGTGGTGCTAAACCTGCACTGCTTTTGTTCTTCTGTGCAGTTTTATTGGTGCTCAAAGACAAAAAGCTTTTGTACTTCCATCCAGGAAACTCTCACACAGCGGGCCGAGTCTCTGCTTGTTTTCAACATCGATTGCAGAGATCGACCTGCTGAGCCTCACAACACGCAGTCAGTAACCAGTCAGCAACTGAGTGACCGCTGCATCGATCCTCAGCTTTAGTGACTGATTAAAAGCCCTGCGCGACTGTTTCCTGACTGGTTATTAACGTTCTGATTGCTGTGCTGTTTAGACAGCTCTGTTTTTCTCCCCTTTTATTCATTTTTATTTTTTTGGTCTATAGTGATGCTCTCCCATGTAGAGGATCAGGCAGCAGGGGCGTTCTGTGCGCAGCAGGCCGTGGGTTTGATCCCCGCTGCAGGTCGTCTTTCAGTTAAGAGCTGGCACGTTAAAAGAACTGCAGCTCGATATCTCAACGTGTGGCTGCACTCGATTGTCGGACTGATAAAACAACTGATTGGCTGAGAGATCTGAGCATGGATTTGTACAGAAAAAGTGTCTGCTCTCTTTGCAAAAGCTTTCCCGAATGTTTTCTGTTATGATGACGACGGGATTTCTCCTCCCACTGTCACTGCAGCTCCTTCATTTTACTCTGAACTCCACCCTTTATGGAGACATTCTAATAGAACAAATAACAGAAAGCAGCCTCAGGCAAAGACTAATAATTTAGACGTTTCATTGTTTATCTTCATCATAACAGTGAAATGTCATCCTCTCTAACATTACTGTTGTTTCTGTAGATTGCTACTGTTAATTTGTTTGCCTGGTGAGAAACACAAGCAAAGGAGTGCTTTTTTCCTCATTTCTTTCTCTGTAATATCAGTGAAAGACGTCAGAGCTGCATGTTTTCATGGTAAAGTCTTCTGGTGGAAACTGATTTTCTTCCCCACCCTTTGCAAGCTCGTCCTCCCACTCCACGCTTGTCTGGAGCTCAGCTCTGGCAATCTTTAAAGCTGTTGTGGCTTTGGTTGGCGAGGGCGAATGTACAAAGACCCTGGAAAATCCCATAAACCTCCACTCTTTGAAATTCTACAACCTGTGTGATTTTTGACATCAGAAATGCAGAGAGAGGCGGCAAGGATGTCAACGCAGTCCATGGAGGGAGATCAGGTTTCCCTTTCCAGGATTTTTCTCACTTTTCTGATGCTTTGACTGGTATAATCCAGTTATCCAGCAAGTACGCAGTATTTATGATCTGTACAAAAAATGAAAAAACATCTCAGTAGGAATGAAGGTGCTTCACTTTATTTTCCCAAAGACTTTTGATGCCATGAGGCTTTTCTAACCCACAAGCTCCGATGTCCCTCGGACCAAAGGACTTTGTTTAAACTCCTGAGGACTTGTAGTCCTCACTTTCTACTTTAAAATTCATGTAAGGATATTAAAGTACCAGATTGTTGTTATCACTTAAGTCTATGTGTGGGATTTAAACATTTCTACTTCTGGTGGTCACACACGGAGTTGAAGAGGCTGAACCTCAGGGCAGACTTTTGCAGCGCATGCACCAACGTACTGGTTGAAAGAGGTACTAATAATTACTCCACAGAACAAGAGCTGAATACAGAATTAGTGGAGGCTGGATCTACCAGCCTTTGTGCTGAGCTGAAGCCTCTGATATGACTGAGCACCTCAGAGGGTAGAAAAGAATCATTTTGTCAAAGGCCTTAGGACTTGATGCAAAAACACACCTCTGATAGCTAATTAGTTACACATTATGCCGTAGTTAGTTTTGTAGATGGAGGCTTCAGTCGTCTGTGTTGTTTTCCCCAAGTGATAATGGAAACATTTAAGTATTTAACCCTTCAACACGGGGCTGGGCGATAAAACGATAATGATAATTATCGTGATATAACTTCTTCTTGTTAGGAAATTAGTCTATCGTGATAGACTTTTATTGTGATTGGTCCGAAATTAACACTCGCCAGTTGAGAACATTTTCTCCTCTTTTGGCAAGTAAACATTAGAGGGTTAGTCACCACACGGTGACTAAATGCTTGCATCTAATTAGTAATGTTTATGAGCTCTTCTTTTGGTTCTCTCGTCCGCCGTCTGCATGCAAGGTAAAAAAAGGCCTGGGTATCGATACTAATTTAGAATAATAATCACAATTCGATTGGATTCATCAGAGCCTGGATCGATTCAATTCAGACTTTTTTTTTATTCTTTCGATCCTCTTAATTCAATTTAATTGTATTCAATTTTGAGTTTACACACTTTACACATTTGTTAAGAAATACACTAATAATCTACTATATGTTTCAAATATATTCATGTTGATATGATCCAGTTCAATTGCTGTAAAATATATTAGTGAAATCGCATACAGTGTTACATGGATTCTCTAAAGCAGAAGTTCAAACAAAAATGTTCAGAATCACAATTAACATTGTAGACATTGTTCTGCTTTTCCTGGAGGGCGTGTTAGTTTGGCCACTAGGTGGCGATTGCCCTATAGCATTACACCTTATTCCAGAAGAAGAAAAGTATGGGCAAAAAACAGTGTTTTAGACCACAAATGATTACTTTAAAAACTATTTCCTTAAAATAGTTTGGAAAATTCAAGCCTGTGAGTTTATAAAGATGTTCATTTAGTCAGCAATTTATGTTTAGGTCGACTGAGCGTTAGCATTAGCAGTTCTATAGGAAATTCCCTTAAGTGTTAGCATCAAGCTAACAAACATTAGCATTATGTGCTATCGATTTCTATCTTTTATGAATCGATTATCGATCTATTAAGCTCATATGGATTCAAATCGATTAATCGCCTTTATCAGCCCATCCTTACAAGACACAACGCTTCACTCCCATGGTCACCTCTCCTGTGTAGTGTCTAGTTTGACTGATGAAACAGCAGAAAACATCACGATTTATAACATGATCCAGTCAGAACTGGAGGATGAAGCTGCTTCACTTTCAGCAGCGTCAGACAGAGTAATAAAATGTGTTGATTTTTGTGTTGTTAGATGCAAATGCTGTGATGCTAACGCTAACCAGCTGCTCTTGGCATCACCTATCTGTAAACAGGACCGGTTTAACATCAGACAGTATTGTCATGGACTGGACTAAGATGTGGTGGATAAATACAACAAGATGAATTCGAATGACATTCATAAAACTGTATTTTCTAAACAACAGAATTGAATCAACCGTGTTTTAGCAGCGTCTGTAGCATTACAGAGCTGGTGTGACACTGAAAACTGCAACCTGTTAGATCCTTCTGCCCGCTTAATTAAAGCAGCATCTTTAATGTCCGTGATATATAATAACAATAACCCAAAACTTTGTTTTCAGGCTGTTTTTATGATTTCCTATAAAATGTGATCATCTGGAGGCAGAATTAGGAAATCTCTAGTAAATTTGTCCTTGTGTTCTCAGCACATTTCAATTTGAGTTTACAGTTAAGTGACAATTTCAGCTTCTGTGTGGAGGTATTACAGTTATTTAAAATCTGACAACAAAAGAGTAACGTTCATTGTGCAGAAGGCATGTTCCTTCTAAAACTGAAAACAACAACAGGCTTTTTATCACCTGAAGCAGTGCCACCGAGCACGCTCAATCTCAGGCTGAAATAAACGATAATTCTCCAGTAAAAATAATAAAGTTCAGACCTGCAGAGCAGCAGCAGTCTGAACTACCAGAAATTATGAGAATTTGCTTTTAGCTCCTAGCTTATTCACAGGATGTTAACAAAAATGTTTTAACTTAATGTTTGTTCTGTAAAACTTAACATTAGAATGTATTTGTAGAATTAATTTGTTTTTAAATGGAACTGATGTTTTCTTTATGTTCTCTTTTGAAACTTGAGACCTTTTGTTTAAATTTTCACTTTAGTTTGTTATAGACTTAGTTTTCTGAAAAAAAAGTTGCATCATGTTCATTCAGTGTATCTTTTAAGTTTAAAGTGTGAGAGGAAATAAATATTTAAATTAAATGATCTGCTGATGATTACACATTTCTCTGAAACACAGAACGTTTAAATTAGAGAAATATAGTTATTTGATTTATATCGTGATATATATTGTTATTGCGGGATATGAAAAAAACAATATCATGATATAAAAAATTCCACATCGCCCAACCCTACTTTAACACCAGAGATTTAGCAGAAGTGTGGACGTTCTTTGACCTACTGTAAACAGATTACACAATAAAGTACTTTCAACAGATTCTGAAGTGGAAGAAGAGCAGCTTTACGCTGATATCTGGTGAAGTGTTTTTGAACAATCAACAAAACCAGCTGATTCTGACGCAGAGAAAAGCAGCTTTGCACAAATACATATCATAGTTTGTAGCATCTACACCAATTCTTAGAGGCTTTAGACAGAACCAGGTAAAGAACATCTCATTTGAATCTAAGAGAGGGTGAGTCTAACATTATAGGATTCTTAACTCTGACGTTTGAGATTCTCCTGTTGCTGGTTTATCTTATGCTCCAACTTCAAGCGTTTTTGTGAGAAAAATCCTTTGTTTCTTTTCAGTCGACTTAACAAAAAATAATTGATGTCGATTTCATTCCCAGATGGATAAAACAGACATTTGCAGGACAAACTTCTGCTCTGTCAGCAAGAAATACAACCAAGCAGTTTTCTGTCACGCACTGCCTGTGAAGAGGTTTGACAACCAGCTCTCAAAGAGTTTGAAGAACAAGTGGTGTAACGGTGAGCTGTTGTTTTCAGACAGACACCAGGAAATCATCACAGTTATCTCTTCTGTCACACTCGTCACAGAGATATGACATTCAAATGTTCAGTGTACAGAAACTGCATGTAATGTGGTGTCCTGCCTCACCTCAGTTCTTTTTTTCCCATCATGAACTCCCTTAGAACTTCCTCCCACATAAGGGATCCAGGTATTCTGGGTTCTGATTGGGCGCATACTCTTTCTCTGCTGAAGGGAACTGGGTCTTTACGGGATGCTGGATGCACCTGAGGTCATGTGATCCGACCTGCAGGTCATGTGGTCCAACCTGCAGGTCTGTAACCACAGTAACCACTGTAACACGATCCGAACCGTGAGTTGTGTGATCCGTTGCACAAAAAATTAGGTAATACTTGACAGAGGCTGTAAAATACATTCATCATCCTTTGGAGTGACGTTCCTTTGGAGGTAGATAGCTGTCGCCACTTGAATTATTTAATTTTTGTTCTGTTGTTTACAACAATTCTGCACTAAGTAGTGACACTGCTGATAGTGTTTACTATTTTAACATAGAATCTGACAGATAATTCCAATTCAATTGGTGTTAATGTTTGTCAAAGATGATAGTATTACTGATGTCAGCTATGTTGTACTAAAGTGTCTATAATTTGTTGCACAAAATAAGAAAAGTTGTTTATTATGATAGTGTTTAAGCTAAACAAAATAAATAGGGAAATATTTTCACAAAAAATGTGTTCTTCTATATCATGTTAGTTATTAGAGAGGATTTTTACCAATTATACCAGTATCGAGATATTATCGATATCGTGAGCCATGCAGTGCTTATCCCATCGTATCGTGAATACCCAGTGATTTCCAGCCCTAGTTTTAAGAGAGAAACAAAGTTTCCAGTTTTTTCCCGTTTCAGGAGAAACAGACTGACCCAAAGTCTATAACAGAGCACTCTGGTATTTGTAGTTGTCTAGTTACTATTTACTTTGGGTTCATAGAGCTATTTAAACAATCCCAACAACAGCATGATCTTCTTGAGTAAATTGTACAGATGAAGACCAACTCTAGAAGTTCAATGTTTGAAATTCATTGTTGAAGTACTGCAAGAATTGAACCATTTTTTGCTAATAAACACAACAGGTCTTTCTCTTTAGCTCATTCTGCTTTGTTCTTTCAATTCCTCTGGTCTGAACTCCTGAAATCTCTCAAATAAGACTGCAGTTCAGGGTGTTTTGGTGCAGCTGATACTAGAGGGAAAAATATCTCACTGCATTCCTTCTTTCTTGTACCATTAAGTCCATTATTCTATAATGATCCAGTATTGTCCATGGCAACAGGCAAGACACATTTTTAGATTTTGGTCTTAGGAGAGATGGGAAAGAGAGGAAGCAGATTTATGACAGTTTTATTCTTCTGATTTGAAAAATTATTGCCAAACATATAAATATTTTATTTGATACCAATAAAACATTGTACACTTGAGAAAAAAAAAGCGTATGTAACTAAGAGTTGGGCTGCTTGTTTTGGTCAATAACAAATCCCCCTCAATACCTAGTAATGTAACCCTGGTTAGTGACTGCTCCATGGTTTTGTCCTCTCCTGTATGGAAATTGAAAGATTTGAAACGCATCACTGTGTAAATGACTACTGGTGTCAGGAGATTATTATAGTTATGATTATTAACCTTTGTTTAAGCAGGAAGCATCTCGATGAGATTACAAATCTCTTTTTCAAGGGAGTTCTGGCCCAGACAGCAGTTCTGATGAATGCAAAGCATTAAAAAAACACAACGACTCAAAGACTATTTTAAACAGTTTACACATCTCATTTTCAAGCCTTTTAGCTAAAGGTTAAACACGTTTATTCAGACCAGATTTTTTCAATTCCAGCCTCTTTTGTAATTTGTTCCAGAGTGTGAGGACAAAGATGGATAATTTTATGAAAGGTATTACTTCAACCAACATGATGCAGTGTCTGTAACACCATTGATCTGCTCCTGCTTCAGCTTTTATAAGCGTATTGTGCTGTGAATACAAAATCTTTGTGAGTGAAACTAGCAGACTTTGTATAAAGTGGACCTAACAGTACATCTGTCTGTTGTGTGCGGCTGCAGGATCTCACATGGCTGAACAAAGCTCTCTGTTTGGGCTTTCCTGGATCCACAAACATCATCTTTGGTCTGCTGACATTAGCTTTTAATGAGCTCGGCTTTTTATCATCAGCCCTGATGCTTATTTACTGTCGATGTGTGCACAAAGGTCAATTTAGAGAAATGGATCATCAGACCTGCAGACGTCTTTTATTTAGTTATTAATTCATTCATTTTTTTAACCCAAAAAATAAAAAAAAATAAAATAAATGTTCTATTTCTCGTCATTTCAATTTTTTCTTTTTCTTTGTTCCTCCATCTTTTGTTGTAAAAGTATTGTTTGCATCAAACTAGTTTTTTATGTTCTTTAAAGAAAAGTCTGGATATTTTTTATGATACCCGTCCAGCAGGAAGGCCAGAGGCTGAACAATAATCTGGTCCTCCGGATGCCGCTGCAGATCCACATCCACATGTTCATCTGTAAAAGCAACAAATAAGTCAAAGATTCCTCCATCTCCAACACGGCTGAGCTTCTGGAGGAGTATCATGCATTAGTAATAAGCACAGAAAAGGCTGCATTTCCTTTTTCATTGTGCATTCCTGAGCGCTCACAGCCGAAGAGTAATCCATTTTCTGGTGACGGGTAAACGTAAAAAATGTAAACAAAAAAATGTCTAAATCATGCTCGTCTGTTGTGTTTTATTGTTAATTACCTGGAGAGACTGTAGTCTTTTTCTTCCTGTCAAATAAACCAATAACAACCTGGAGGCTTAAGAAGAAAACTTTCAACGTTCAAGATAATAAAGTTTGTAAACTTTTCTTTACTGAACTCTGATAATTCACATTGCATTAATACTTGTTTTTGGAACCAACTTGATCATCTTTAACTAACCAACAGGGATTTGGATCATTTACAGCTTTATTATCACACAGAATTGTGCAGAACAAATACAAGTATTTCTATGACTGACAGTTCTGTTTTGTTTGTGGTTTCTCTGTTAATAAATCTTCACTCCGATTGTCTTTCGATCTATGTTCAAAGCGTCCCCAGTGGTCTTAATTATGATGATGTTGTTTTCAGACTAAATCAAAATAATTTATAGGACCCATGTCAAAGTCAAGGCCCCGGGGGCCGGATCCGGCCCACTGGGGGATTATATCCGGCCCTCCAGATCATTTAATGTTTGTGTATTAACGGCCCGATGTTATCTTGCGCTGGTAACGTTTTGAAACACACTCTCTCTCTCACCTCGTCACATTTTGATGCATGCTTACTCTCCGCATCAAAAATGGATGTTCTGTTTTTTGATGTCCGATTAAATCAAGGATCCCCAACCTGCGGGCCACAAACCGGTACCGGTCCAGTACTGGGACATGAACCGCACCGGTATCCTAACCTTAACCTGGTGCCGCACAGTCGGTACAGGACACGGATCAGTACTGATGGTACTAGACAGACCAGGCTAAGGTTAGAGTTCTGGTACCGGCTGTGTCCCGAGGTTTGGTCTGCGTTAAAAAGTTCCTTTTTTAAAGTTTTAAAATGTCGTTTTAGAGTGTTCATTTAATGTTTATCCTGTTTGCCCCGTGACCCAAGGTGTGTTTTGGATTTTTGCCCCCTGTGTGATTGAGTTTGACACCCCAGTTCTAGAACATAGTTTCTGCAGATCGGCATGAGTTCATTAGAAATTCACCTTTGAGTTTTGGGCGAGACGGTTACTGCAAACCAAACCCTCCCTTCTCTGACCTGTTGCTGAGAGTTCTCTGTTTACACCCCCTCACATCCCTAACATAACATCAATGATGCAACAAAAGTGGCGCTTATGGCCTCCCTGATATATTTTCTACACCACAAATACGACCTTTTAAAAAACAGTTTTTCGTCCTCTTCTTCTGATTCTCAACATATAATAATCTTAAATTTCTCCAAATATGTCCTCCGTCATTAGAAAAATGCCACAAGAATGTGTTTAAATCACCTTTTTTCATCTGTGTGGGTCTTAAAAGAGAAATGTAAAGGATTCATGGGTGAATATGCCAGATGGTACACAGTCTTTTAATGCACTGATAGTTTACAAATACAGACGTTACTGTCTGAACAGCAGATTATCAAACATGCTAACTGATTAGAAAAGTTAACGTTTCCCAAATCTGTGAAAGTCGATCAAAAAAACAACCACATTTACCTCCTATTGGCCCTAAAATTACTTAAAAGTAGAATCTACTTTAAAGCATAAACACAAGTGACATTTTTATACATAACTAGAAACAATTTCAGACAATAGCAATAAGTAAATATATTTAAGGTTAATGAGCTTTTTTTTTTAATTCACAAGTGAAAAATAAAGAGGCGTTTAGCATTAGCTTGCTAACTCCACCAGATTTGTACCAACATACAACACTTTCTGTAAAGTTTAACGACTTCTCTTCACTTCCTGTCACTGACGCCTCACCACACACATGGTTCCTGTAGATCCTTCTCGTCTGTGTCAACACAAACCACAGCAACAGAAGCACATTCTTCTTCTTTGAAGTCCATACATCATTTAGTTGCCATGGTGACTCATACGGGGCAACATGTGCACATGCCACTTTCCGCTGTGCTTGTGTTTGACCTGCAGTGACACACAGCAGCACAATATTAAGACGCCTCATTTCCCACCCCCACCCGATCCTGGTCCCCCATCGTTATTCATGACGGATCAGGCGGAGCAGCAGTCAGTTCACACTCCAGCGCCGAAGTGTTGCCTTCATGCTCCAGTATCACTGACTCATCCGGAGTCTGATTCCATCATGATAAGAGCCGCAGCTTTCCCTCTGACTGCGAATCCATTTGTTAGAAACAGTGATGAATTCTACCGATGAGTTTCTGACGCTGAGCTAAAGACCTGAGAGTCCTCCGGCATTTATTCTGATGTGTCTTAATGCTCAGCTGGAACACGCTTTCAAATATTCATGCAGAAATACTTTTTCACAACTCTGCTTTTCTTGTTGAACTCACAAAATAGCAGAGCTGTCCTGTGCGTTTATGACGATCAACACAGAAGTTTTTTCATTCTGTGAAAACAGTTTGAATCTGCACTCGCCCTCACTGCTCTGAACAATCACGTTCAAACCCCAGAGTTGGCTTTTGCTTTGCTTTAAACTAAGAAGGAGATCATAAAAAGAAGCCAAATGTACGCAGTTTATCTTTATTATTGAACAAGTTTCACCTCTACTTGTGCTTCTAGGAATTTGACTTCTATTATTATTAGATTCTATAATTATCTATGTTCCTGTTCACCGATTGGACTACGAGTCTAGAATCCAGTTTATCTCTATTTACTTCAGATCTCTCATTTGCTGTAAAGCTGCATTCACACCACACTTCCAATGAAAAGTCTGTAATTGTGTGTTTCGAGATTCTGCATTCAAAACTCTTGTATTAACACGTAGCTACAGACATTTTAAAACATTCTTGGACAACAAAACACTTGGTCATTGAATGGTCTTTCAAAACCAGATTGAACTTTCACCAATCAGGGACTCTGGTTTGGTAGTGACATGTGGATGGTGTGGCCTGAAGCAAGATTTGCTAGATTTGTACCACCTCTATATTATGTGCTAAGCCTTTCCAATTGTAGATGGCGCACAGGTGCTAGTAAACAATAGAAAATAAAAATAAGTCCCTCTTTACTTGTCCAGTGTGAACACCGTGGGCTAAAAGCGCGTTCAAGAACGAACTTTTAGCCGGTAATTCTTGAAAGTGCATCACATACTCTGTGTGTCCATAGCTTAAGGATCCCAAACCTGTGTTAGGTTTGTTTCTCTCAGTCTGAATATCTGAGAAATGTGAGACGATTGGATTGATTCTCAGACAATCTGACCCGAATCTGAAGTAAGAAATATTTAAGACCAGCGACTTATGTGTTATTTCAACTTCTATTTTCTGGATAAATATTTATTTTATTGGTACACTGGCTCTTAGAATAAGAAAAACATACAGTCAGCTTAAAAAAAATCAGTCAAAATATCTTTAACTTGGACTAAATCTAAATAAGGGTGACGTAACCTCTGAGCACATGGAGTTTAATGTTGAGGACACTCCAGATGTTCCCCTGAGGCTGAGTGTGGTGTTCTGGTTTCACGGTTTGTTTTGTAGAAACATTCCTTTTGCATTTGCATTCTCATTTCATAAACCATCTCTTCCTGATCCTAATTTTAGAAAACATTGCATAAACTGAAGTGATGTTGAGGCTGCTCCATCTCTCCACCGTGGATGTGCAAACAGAAGAACCTTCAAAGATCCTTCAGACTTTCATCTCAGCCCGGCTGCTTTCTCCACCGCAGCAGCAGCGTTACATGAGGTCTCTGCTGGACTCTGTGAAGCTCCTGGTTGTTATGAGTTCTAGTCTTTATTCTATGAATTCAGTGGAACAACAGCATGTTCGGCACACTATGAATATGCTGATGTTCAGGACGACAACTTCACTGCTGAACAAACAGGCAAAGAAGCAACAACATACATCAACAAATCATGTTTCAGTTGGACAACCGTTCAAGAAATAAGATGCACAGTATTTTTAAAAGTAAAAGTCTCTGAATGATCTCATGAACCCAAACATTTTTAGTGCTCCTGAAATTGAATGAACCTGATCTGTCAACATCCTCCGTGTCTTTATTGTAGATGAGATATACAGTCAATGCTTCCATGTCGCGATGAGGCTAAAATCTTGACTGTTGCTGGTTGGAGTGTCTAGTTAATGAACACAATTTTGGACAAGCTTTGACTTTGACACAAGTCGGAGACGAAGCAACGGGTGCATATTGAATGAATAAATGAATGAAATGGTTTATTTTAAGAAATCGGGTTATAATTGATGAAATAACATCACATAATGAATCACAAGTAGATCGCTTGAAAGGGAGTGGAAGGAAGCGAACTTATATAATCCCACCCTGGCTCGACCATACCATATTTGAAGCGTTAATTGCATTTCAAGTTAACGCAGCACTTCGCCAGGTAGTGTGACTTTTAGAGGATTTTTTTTCTTCTTTATTATTCTTTTTTTTATTTTTGGCTGTCAACGACTACTTGTTGACTAATCAAATATTAAAACATAAAGGCAGAAGAAGAAGAAGACAGATACAAGCGGTCTTCAGTTTCTTCCTTACTGTTCTTGAAATCTTCGTCAAGATCATTTTTACTCAGTTTATTATTAGAGAACAGGTGCAACGTTTTCTATCATTCAGCTAGTAATAGGGCTGTAACGAATATCCGAGTACTCTACTTTTTTATGGTAGTTTATATCTTACCTGGTACCTAAAACTTCTTATCTTTTATAGGGTGAAATTGAAATTTCAGTTTCTGCGAGCAGACCATACATCGAGCATTAGAAGTGCTGTATATGACACAAACCTTCACAGACACAAGTACCTGTACTATCACCTTTTGTAAATAACAAAAAAATTGCATATCACCTTATGCAAACATTAATCATTGTCGGAAAAACAATCTGTGACTAATCAAAAGAATAATTGGTGACTAATTGACTACTAAAATAATGGTTAGTGACAGCCCTAGCTGTGACTCAGAGGGACTTATAGTCTAAAATATGCAGTATTTTATTTTTTTCAAAGGAAGCATTAATAATTTGTGTTTGTCTGTCTTTGTGTCTGCTGTGTAATCCTGATCTCATCTGTTGCCGTGAGCTGTGGTTGAACAAACCGATAAGATCGTGAGGACCAGAGGAGGAGATGAGCTTCCTTTAGAGGAGCAGAGACGGAGGATAACGCTCATCCATCTGAGGGGAGCTCCTCCTAAAACTCATCTGGGTTCAACATCTGGCAGGAAGGCAAACCCAGATCAGCTGTCTTGTCGTGGTGTTATTGTCAGGAACAAACACTTCTTGGATTAAGACCAAACCAGATGTTGCACCATTGAACCGAATCGTATCTTATCTCTTAACAAATGCATACTCTCATGATTCAGGCACCACCAATCATGTTGAGCTGTTAAATCAAATCTGCTATATTTAATAGACTTTATTACATCACGATATGACCTAAAAAAAAGAAACCCTCTGGAGATGACCTCTGACCTTTGAAGAGGCCGACATCTAGTGGCTAAATCTGACACCTCGGAATACATTTTTACTCCCTGACTTTAGTGGGCTCATCGTAGAGGAATTACGCCCACAGAGAGGCCTCAGCTCAGCCTTCTTACCTTACATAACCACAGCATATAGAACAAGAACCAAAGCTCATTTAGTTTTTTTGTGGAAGCACATTCGTGTTGACACACAGGAAAGATTGTCACGATTTACGACGAATCGACGATGGATTCCGTCTGAGCCGACGGCGAGCGTCTTTGGGGTTTGTGGGACCTGCTCCTCACAAGAGGCACGCATTCGTCCTCATCTCCCTGGATGAGAGCGAGACTCTCGTTTTGTTTGCCACCAAGTTCCTCTAAAATCTACAGTACTAGAAGATATGTTTAATATTCCTCTCTGTACATCAGATATTTTCTTTTCACACAAAATCAGATATTTGCTCCGTTAATATTCTCTAGTTTCCATTATGCAGAAAGAAAAATGTAATGTTTTATACTCTGACCAAGAAAATGATGCCTCGGAGGTGTTTCACTGAAGGGGTTGAGTTTGTACGGGAGGACACATGAAGAGCCACAGTGACCCCTACTGGACAGGGATGGTAGGAGCTGTCACTGCAGGCTGAGCTGAGGATGAAGAATCTAAAGAGGAGGAGGAGGAGCTGGAAACAGGAAAAAAGGACAAAAGATGGCAGAAAAAAAATAATGAGGCAGTTTGTATGTTTGGAGCTTTTTTAAGAACCGATGAAATGAGAATTATTTCATCTTTCTCATCTGTAGAGAAGATTCCGACTTATGTTAATGATTCATTTTTAGCACTTTAAGTTTTCTAAGTTGTTGATTTATTAGTGTGGATATCAAAATCACAAAATACATTTGATCTGTTTTTTTCTTGTTTTCAGTTCAAATTTGTAGTTTTTCTCCACAGTTTTAATTAACATGTTTATTTCATGTTTTAAAACATTTGGACAAACTTGCAGCTGATTTCTGTAACTAATGTGAGACTAAAGGTTCTGGTTTATTTATCTTGTTTAATGGCACGAGGATGTAAGGATAGTCACACAAACCCACAGGGAAACAGTGAAAATGTTTTCAGAAATTTCAAGGACGACGACACAAAAACTTGGATCAGAAAATGCAAAAGAAGAAACAATGACTGCAGGAAGAAACGTGTGGAAGACGGATGAGGTGGAAAGATGTGCTAACAAAGGTGGAGAACGAGAAACAACATCTGAATGTTCCAGCTGTCAAACTCCATCACAACCCAGAACAAACTTCTGTACGGAAACCAACAAAACGCTGCTGCTTTACTTTGTGGACCAAAGTTTGACACATCGAATATGAAGTTGATCATTTTTTGAATTACTTTTAGTTGAAGTTTGTTTATTTTTTTAAGTTTAAGCTGAAATTCCAATAAGCACTTCCTCACTGAGTTTAAAGTCATGGTGCAGTAGATGTCAAAACTCTCCAGAAGATCTCCTATGTTGTATTTTATTTAATGTCACCAGTGTGGTTGTACTGGCGTCATCTGAAGCCGGGTTTTAAGTTCTGGTCGTGGTTTTACTTTCAGAAGGATATTTCACTATATATGAATATTGAATTTAACGAGTAAAATCGCCTGATAATTTAAACACTCTTGATTTCTTGTAGATTTTCAGTTTTGTTAATCTTGTGCAGAGACGTAGAAATGGTTAAATTAAAACTATGATATAAAAGTATTTATAGATGTTAATAAAATTACCAATATTTCTACATTAATAGGGCTGTGGCTCGCTTAGGTGGCGAATCGATTCACGAATCAAACTCAACCATTCACAGATTGAACCACGATTCTTGGTGTTTGTTACCGGAAATAAAATGGTAATAAACGGTAATAAAATGCGCTTTTTTACACAGCAGAATCTGCGGATTCCCGGTGATCACGTAATCACTTCACCACCTTTTTTTTTTTTTTCCCGCTTCTGAATCTGCTGGAGTTACGTCAGTGTCATCGGAAGTAAACAAATCTTCAGAATAAAACGTTGGTGAACCTTGTTTGTTTATTGACATAAGTTCTGAAAAATCTTTAGCTCTTAAGCTCCACTGTCAAATTGTACATTCTTTTGGGTATGGTGACTTTTAATCAGTTGACACAACTATCAATTCACATTCGGCTTATTTTTAGTTGATTAACTTTAAATACAACATTATTCTGCATTTCAGAGGAATAAATACATCATACATACATACATAAATACATCATCCTCCAACTATATTTTTACTACACATTACTATATTTATAAAGATTTTGAATCAGCGATCTTGGACGCGTTTTGGTCACAAATATCGATACTCAAATTTTCAGGAGCAGATTGTGAGTATCAGAGTACTATTTATTAAGCATTTCTTAACGTCTATTTTTTATGTTCCGTTTTTGCGGTTCCTTTGGTGGGTGGGCGGTCCTTTCAGTCTGTAGACATTTGGAAAAACATAATTTCTTAATTTCTTAGACTTCATACTTAATGTTGTGTTTATAGTCTTTCTTTTTGCTCTTTTTTTCATGAACGTTGTTTTAAAAATGTCTCTGCAGGTTTTAATGGTAACCTGACTAGGTGTGCTTATCATCTGGCTGCTTCTATAAGAGCGAATTTAACTACTTTAAACTTTATATTTTATTTATCGTCATCTGTTGGCACATCCTAAACCTATCCTGGACTTTGGTCAGACTTTTTGATTTCCTGAATTTTATTACGTTCAGGTCAATAATTGAGTTTATCTGTTTGTGGCAGCAGAACTCACTCATCTCTGCGTTTGTGTTCATCTTCTTCTCAGACGTTCAAGTTCCTCCATCTTTGTATCATTTTGGGTTTCTGACTTTTCCACTCTTACCTGTTCACCACCTGTGTTATGAAACTGAGAGTCCCACCCCTTTATACTGTCCTCTTCCTGACAGCTGAATCAAAATACTCAACCAAAGACACAATAGAAAGTTTGACGTAAGATAAATCCACATTATTTGGAAGCGCGAATCAGCAGTTGGGTCTATGTGGGCGTCAGAATTTCCCCAGTTCTATGGACCAACATGACCAACTCCAACAAGCCGCCCCCCTCCTGTTTCCTGCCTCCTGTTATTTATTTATTTATTTTTTTTTGAGAGGTCAGTGTCCACTGAGGCCCTCCAGAGCAGGTGCTCCGCCGTGTTGGTATGAGCGTTAATTACCTGTGGAAGTCCTGCAGACGCCGTGCTGCTGCCTCATTGTCACAACAACACATCAGACGGATGCGGCGAGACCGGGAGGGGCGGCTCTAGTCGTGGCGCTGAGTTCTCATAATGATTATTAAAAGGTGAACATTTAAACGACACAACACAAACTCTCCTTTCAGCTTTGTGCATGTGTGGGTCTCCAATTGTGCATGTGTGGGTCTGTGTTTTTGCACATGTCCGGTGTGTTTGTGCATGTATGTGTTCGTGTGTTTGTGTTGGTGCATTTGTATAAATGTGCATGTATCTATTTGTGTTTGTGCATGTATGTGTTCGTGTTTGTGTGATTTTGTGCATGTATATACTCGTGTCTGTGCATGTATGTGTGTGGGTGACTTTGTGTGTGTGTGCGTGTGCATGTGTGTAACAGCCAGAGATTTGTTGCGAGCGCAGACCTGTTTCCAGACGAAATGGGATGGTAACACAATTATCTAAAGTCCAATTCTTTTCGGCCTTTTGTGTCTGTAAACCAAGTGAAGGATTAATGCATCTGTGGGCTTTGGAGAGCGGGGGGTGGGGGTGGGAAGCTGTTGCTTCATTTCTCCGCTGAAAAGACTCTAAGCTGGAGCCATCAGCGAGGAGAATCACATGTGGAGGCGGTGGAGGCAGACCGAGCAGAGGAGGCCTGGCCTTCACTCAGAAACACGAGGAGGGGAGAAGCAGGAACATCATTTACACGGCGGGTATTAACCACCATAACAGGGGAGCAAAGCCATCCCTGCTGTCACCACGGCAACAGATGGGCAAAGCGCTTCTCCCAGGATTCTCCGTTCCCCTCATCTGGCATAATTCACCATCCAATGATGAAATGACGGGTAAGAACCCCAATCTGAAGCTAAGAGAGCTGAAATTTGACTGAGCCGACGAGCTGGAGATGTCACACTGCTGGGAGTTCGGCTTCCATCTTCAGTGACGGTGAAAATCCTCATTTTGACTGGATATCAGTTACAGTAACGGCTCAGGAGCAAACCCCGAGCCGTCCGTCATTACACAACAGAGGAAGGTACAACCGTTACAGGACTGATTCAAACAAACTTCAATCCAGCTGGATTTGGATTAGATGTGATAATAGTAGATCTACCAGTAAAGGATCATTCTCCCTCTGAGTTTTTGGGAAGCTTCAAACATGTTTTTAAGAAAAAAAAATAAGTTTTTTTAAAGCAGTAGGAGGAAACTTTTTTCTCTTGCGCATTTAAACAATTCTACATATTTCTGTGAAAAATTATTTTTCAAATCAGAAAATTAAGAACTGTTTGAAAATATTTTGTGGGAGTAAAATATGCTGTTTGTGTTTTTTGTTGTTGATGCTGAAAAAGAAACAAAGATCCAAAAACTGTTTTCAATGTTTAGTGCTTTCAACTTCAGAAACGATGATGCTTTTAGTTCAGGTTTTTATGTTTTACCTCCTCATTTTTTAAACAAACATGTTTGTTTTGAAAAACCAAAGAACCTCGCTGAGGTCAAGGCTGTACCAAACCTTTACTTTGGCATTAATTGGCCAGCTTTGGTATCAGTACATAAAAAAGGACAATCCAAAAAAGAAAAGGGAACAGAATTTTCAGTCTGGAGTCTAGCGCGCTGAAGGTTTTGGGTTGTGCGGCAGATGGACTCCCAAACTCTTCACACCACCCTTTATTTATGATCACAAACAGTGGATGTTGATTTGTGGTGAAGTGTAATTTCTACAATCATCTGCCCCTGGAAGTAAAACCCCCCCTCCATCATTTACCATTTTGATATATTGATGAGTCCCACCTGTGTGCAGCCTGCTTTGCCTGAAGTCAGAATCTTAACCAAGCAAGGGTCTAAATATAAATGTTCTTGTAACGGCGGCATCTTGTGTTTGTACGGGAAGGCAGCCTCTCTGACTTTCCACAAATCAATCAAACACAGAACTTTTCCTTCCACACCTTTTCATTGAGTGTGATGCCTGCAGGCTGTTGTAGCTCCACTGCCTTTGCTGTTTTTTTGTTCTTTTTACTCTGCAGAACAACAATAATAGCCTGCCTCACTGTCAAATAATACCCACAATGCAGCATTTGAGTCAGCACCTGCACTCCCTGAGGGGTGGAGACATTTACCTCATGTATGGTCAGCTGAACACAAGAGCTGTTCAAAAGATGTCTTCATATGAAACATTAACTTGACCTCATGACTTTTTCTGCTTAAATCGGGAGTAACAAATAGAAGACATTAGGGGCTCCAGCCAGATTATAGGCCGCACTAAGCAAAACAAAAATCATACAAACTGGGGTGACTACAGTACCCAGAATGCCTAGAGGGGCCAAGTGATGGGAAGTTTTTCTCGTAAACTCTGTTCATGTTATCTGCAATAATCAGCCTTAGCAGAAAAAGCAACAGATAATAAAACTTTGATAATCATTCTTAACATTGTTCATTTGTAACATAAAAAACATTACTCTCTCTTCAATTCAATTCTATTTATGTTGGTTTATTCTGGAATAATATTTCTGCCTTTTTATTATTCATATTTATGTTAAAGAGTTACGGTTTAAAAGTTTTAAAAATTTGCATTCTGCTAGCTTTTTGGATTAGTTTGGCATTTACTAAAAATTTTTTAGGCTATTTTGGAGTTTAACTAACATTTTCGCAACATGCTAGCTGTTTTGGCTAATTTAGGCTTTTTTGTTATTTAGGCTATTTTGAAGTTAAGCCATTTATCAGCTACATGCCAACTGTTTTGGAAAACCTAAGTTTTTTTTTCTTCTGATTTTTAGGCTGATGTGGAATTTAGCTAATATTTTAGCTGCCTATCAGCTTCAGCGTTTTAAGCTATCAATTTCAGCATCTTTAGCAGCCAAATTCAGCTTCCAGCATTCACACTAGCATTATCGCAGGTAATGCTATATATGTAGTTCATAATTTTGTAAAAAAGTTAGTTATGAAGTTTTTAAAAAAATTGTTTTTGAGTGTTCAATAAATGTTTATCCTGTTTTCTCGAGACCTAATGTATGTTTTGTATTTTGTCCCGTTGTGTGATTGAGTTTGACACCCCTGCCTTAGACCCTCCTTTCTGGTAAGGAAAAACTCCTAAAAAAACCTGATTCAGTGAAGAACCCTCTAGGATGTCCACATGAAGGAGAGATCCTCTCCCAGGACGGACAGACAATTTGCCAATTTAATTTCTATCAACAAGGACTTAGCTTATCTAACTCTACAACTACCTATTTGAATAGAGTTCAGGCAGATAGGACTGGGGGAAAGGTGGGGGGGATGCCACGACCAAGATGAGCCGGAGGCGTGGTCCACGGCCAAGATGAGCCGGAGGCGTGGTCCACAGCCCAAGAACAGGAGCAGAGATGATTCATCTGGAATCTCTCCTACTCTAAGATGAGTCAGATCGTTTCATTATGTCGAAGCACAATATGTATCACTCCATCAGACTACATTACCCATAATCCACCAAGCCAGAAGAGTTTGTAGTTTACCAAAATCGTACTAAAATATTTTAAAAGATTTTCGAATCCTGTTCCACAGAGATTCAGTTTAAAGATGTTACAACCAGATAATCACATGGTGCTGATCTTTGAGAACGCTTTTGGATTTTAGGAACACTTTAAGGACCAAGAATTACTGTAGTTGTTGAGGAGGTGAGATGGTCAACAGTTGATTGCAGTTTTAATATTTGTCAAGTTTGACACTGAATGTTATTTTTGCTAAAATTTTGTGTAAGTTTCTGTCCATCATTTTTTAAACTGATGTAAGTTATTGAGATAACCTTTATAACTGTTCAGGTTGACATGTTTGGTTGACATAGATTTTGTCTCTAACAATAAGACCCCCATTTTGGCACTGTTCAAAAACTTTTGTATCTCAAAGTTTCTCCAGAAAAGGCCGATTGTAGAAAAAAGTGGGGTTTGGTTTTATGTGAATATTTGCTCAAAACAAGAAGAAAAGAATGATTGCGACCATTTTTATATCTTCATATAAGATTTTTTGACTAATGTTTCATTTTTTTAGGTCTGTTGTTCCTAAATGTGGAACTTTAAACTCTTGAGTGTGATTGATAACTTGTAATAAACAACATGTCTGTACACGTTCAGCTGAAAAATCTGAAGATTTGAGTTTTTCACAGTTTAAAAATCTTGTTAAAAAAAACACAAAAAATGAGGAAATGTGAGTATTAGATTTTCTTCATTGGTAAAATGCTTCTTGTGGCGAATCTTATGAAAACTTTTATTGCCCTTCTTAATGATGCAATATCTGTTTGAAACGTGCTCTGTGGAATAAGCAGCAGAGTTCAGTTTGTGGGTTTCAACCTTAAAAATAATCCTTCCCTATCTGCCTCTCTTCCATTGACTCTTGTTTGGTGGATTGGATGAATACAGTTAAAGAAATGGGACATATTTGCCATCGGGGCACACTTCTACAGCAGTTGCATTAAATCCAATAAGCAGAGGTGTTACTTTATTTTTCAGGACAGCAAACAGGCTTCCAGAATTCCTCAGGTGTTTGGTAGAAGAACCAAACACAGTTCTCCGTGGAGCTGGACAAGCTCCATCTTCATCAAGCTTGTAACACTTGAGTGAGACTCACCCACACACCATGACGACCAAAGAATGTTGTGTGAGAACACTCTGAAGGATGGCGTGTTTGTCAGACTTTGGATCTGTTTTGCAGCCAGACAGAGATTTGTTCATGGTTATTCCAGAGAGCAGTCTTTCTGTGGAGGGTTCTTGCGCTGTGTTTGGCTTGCTTTTGAAAGCGCGTTATCAATAGGCCGCGTCTAAAAGAGAAAAGCGTCTGAGTGCTGTTTCAATGTCAGTGTCAGCTCACCACACTGCATTATAAATGCTTCCTTTCAAAAACGACTGGAAAAAATGTGAGTAATGTTGGAGTCTGAATGTGAAAGAAGTCATGAGTGTCATTACAAAGAACTTAAAGATGAATAGGCTGACAGCTGCTGTGGGGCAAAGCTTCAGAAATGAAGGACCTATCTTTTTTTCAACGGGCTTTCCAGATATTTAAACCGGTTTTCATTTTTTAACCTTAAATTAAATGTCATCCTTAAACGCGTGACTCATAAAATGAACTTACGTTTTAAAAGAGAAATCTTCTTTTAGTGATGTGATGCCAAATAAAAAGCATTGAACCAATAACAAGCTTTCTATAAAACCATTATTAAAAGTTCATCGCAGGTTCGAGGGATTTAAACTTAAATGTTTATTCCTCCGCTAAAGGGAGTTTCAAACCAAAACATCCTAAACTGATATTAGGTCTTGAACCTGAGCGTAATGTGTTCAAGAGCAAACAAACCTGATTTTAACATTTGTTTTTGCTCGCCAACGGCGAAGGACTAGGCATGAATAATTCGTGTGGGAAGGTAGAAGTCCAGGGAGGGAGTTGACCTGACGTCCAATCGCTCAGGTGTTCCTGGAAGTGAGAGTTCTCTGAAACGAGCAGATGCAGGAGGTTGAAGGAGTGAGGGAGCTTTGGGCTGGGGGCTAAGGTTTATTGATAACTCAGACAGATTCACAGAAAATCTGTTTAGTCAAAGCTTAGATCTACAAATACCCAAAACTGTTTATTAATCTTTGAATTTACTGAAACCAGAATAGCTAACAAAGTCAACTCTGCACTGGTCCTAATTAATGATTATTTGCTACAAATCGAACTACAGCACACTTTCCATTCTGGTAGTTCATTGTAGACTCGAGGACCAACTCCACATTCTCAATAGGAGCTGAAGGGTTTGTGGGAAATTGACTGTCCAGTCCCCATGGTGTCCTGTGGAGGCTGCTCCATCAACATGGAGTCCAGGGAACCTTACTGAGGGCTGTGTGGTCTGTCTAACCCAGGGGTCTCCAACCTGCGGCTCCAGATCCACATGTGGCTCTTTTATCTCTTCATGGTGGCTCCTCGGCCAAACATAAAATAAGTCAGAGAGACTACTGATCCAGCTCCCTGCTAATGGCTGCATAACCAAAACTACCTAAAGAAAACAAATAAACAAAGCCTGCAAACTAAGACTACCAAGGTCCAACCCCAAACTAAAAAACAAAACCCATCAGTGTAAAACTGCTGAGGACAAAGAGGGGAAAAGAATACAAAATAAAGAAAAATAAAATTGCACTTTTTAAAAATAAAAATTACTTAATTAGCATTTATTTAATTTAATTTATAAATTGATGTCTGAGGTTCACATAGATGATAAACTATGTAGGTTTTTACATCCTTGTTGACCTGAAGACATCTTGTTTGATCAACTCCGCAAAGCAAAACTTTGGTAAAAATGTTCATCTTTTATAAGTTAAAAGCTTATATTATCTTATGCTTCACAACAATGATTTTTAGCTGTCCAGAACTGCACCAAGATGATCCTATTTGGCACAGATCGTCTTTTATTTTGAAAATAAGTGCATTTTTAAAGATGCTAGGTTCTTTATATACATTTGCTTTTGTTTGTGCCAAAAATAGACACAATTCATATTTATTATTTAAAAAAGGTTTTGAATGCAAATCTAAGGCTAAAGTAAGACTATACGGCTCCTTCTAGGTTTTGATCAGTAGAAGACAAGCCCAAATGGCTCTTTTAGCGTTAAAGGTTTCCGATCCCTGATCTAACCAGAGCAGGACATTTTGAAGTAGATGTAGGACTCTGGCAGGACTGCCCTTTATCACTGGTACTGTTCAAACAGAACAGACAGAAAAACATTTAGGCACAGCCAGAGGCTGGAAGGGTTTTGGGTTGGGATTTACGGATTTCCTCTCTGCTTTTTGCGAATGATGTTGTCCTGTTGGCCTCATTGAGCCAGGACCTCCAGCATTTGATGTGGCTGAGATGATTGATTGATTGATTGATCTATGTTCCAATACTCTCCTTCTGTCAAAAAACAAGGTCCCAAATACAAACGGACAAAATGAGCTTCCTCTTTCAGATGGCTGAGCACTCCCTTAGAGTAAGGAGCTCGGTCACCTCCACATTCAGAGGAGCCAGGTGAGGTGGCTTGTCCGGATGCCTCCTGGTCATCTCCCAGGGAGGTGTTATGGGCATGTACTGAGCAGAGTACCTGGGAAAGACCCTGGACATGCCAGAAAGACTACCTTTTTTAGTTAACTGGGGTGGCTCCAGATTCCCGAGGAGGAGTTACAGGAAGTGACTGGAAAGAGGGAAGTCTAGACATCTTTGGTGAACCTGCTGCCCCCTGGATCTGGATAAGTGGAAGAAAATGATTCAATATAACAAATTACAGCATCATCGGTTAAACATTTTGAGACGATCTGTAATTTATTCTCAGTGAAATAACTTGCTGTTGGACCCAATCAGCCCATGTGGTTTTTTTATATTGGGAATCCAGCATTATAAACTTTAAGGGCTTTATAGTCCTCTGTTGGTATGCTATCAGTTATGGTTTGAAAGAAAAGTTTTACTTTATTAAGTCAAAAAATAATTATTTTCACAAATACTGATTGGCACAATTGTTCCAAACAGAGACTTGGCTCTGAACAAGTCACAAGTCATCTGTTCTCTAAAACTTTCAGGACAGCTGACTCAGCATTTATTATGTTGTCGTTGATTTATCTTCTTTTGAACAAACAAAAAGATAGTATCTCTAACAGTATCTCTGTCCATGGCTGAAGTTTGGTTTGAATAACTTTTTTTGTGTAACAGCAACAATATTTAGTGCTTTCTTGACAGTTCCCGTTTACTAAAGTTCAGCACTTGGTTTCCTCATGACAGTTTGATTATTTTAGTTTGACTCTGCTCAGCTTCTCTCTAAAGCATCAGCTCTCAAGGAAAGCCGATTTGATAAATTGAACTTGTTTTTCGGCCGTGTTGACCCTGACCATCAGAATAATTGAGCAGAATGATCCCAAACGTAGCATCAAACCTGCAGCAGAACAGGAGAAAGACAGAAGAGTCGTGAAGTCGGAACGATTCAGACCTCTGCTCGACTGGAACACCGTGGTGGGAGAGCTGGGCCCAAACAAATGTTCAGCCAAATTAAAGAGAGTGACTAAAGGGGTCATCAAAAAAAAGTCTGAGAGAAAACGCGTCTGACAAGCCCTAAAACCTTCCAGATTCTGACTGATATGTGCAGAAGTGAAATGAGTCAAATGTTCAATCATCCTCATCCATTTCAAATTTAAAGCATCTGTGGAACATATCTTCACTGCAAATGAGCCGGAGATGAACAAATCGACTTGAGAAAGCAGTTTTTGCGGTTTGTTTGATTTCCTAACAGCTCTGCTAAAAGTTTGATTTAATCTTTCCTGATGCACAAACGCGCTCCTCATCATGCTGGCTTAATCTGTGTGGACACGGTTCAACTTCACTGCTTCTGTTCTAATTGCTGCTTTGCTCTGTGTTTGCAGATGAAGTGAGGAGCATCAGGCTGAATGTTTGTTTACATCATTAAGGAAAAGATAAAACTGAATAAACTAGACGAGAGGCCAGGGATAGTTATCAAAGCAGTCTTCCGAATCCTATAATAACATCAAAAGATCTTCAAATCCTGAGATTAGAACAAATGCTTCAAGTTCAAAAAGATGTTACACACTTTCTTTTGGTTTACCACAAAAACAGTTCCTGCTTTGACTTTCTGGAGAATTACATCTGAGTTTGGATAAAATAACCTCAAACCCTATGATGCAAAGCCACAGCAGTCTAATCAAAGAAGACTAAACTAAGTTTACAAGAAATAAAAAGGCTAATATTTATAATCACATTAACTTTTCTGCAAACATGAGCTGTTTCTGTGGTTCAGCGGTTTGATTTCCAAGTGGAAAGTGTTGCAGCAAACTCACACCAAACCTGGCAGGCGTGTCAAACTCACGTCTGCCTCTTTTGACGGCTGTCAAATTTACTGCTTCACGAGTTGACTCGCCTGCCGTGCAGCAACCGCTGAAGTTGCTCTGGAATTAATTTGTTCCCACATCATGGAAAACACGGATGATGTTGAGCGAGTAGCTTGGGTTTATATATTTTGGAGAGCTCTACTGAGACGCCGGCGAGCACATCGCCATGTCTGGTTTTACCGGGTCTTTCAGTCTGCCTCGGTGCTGGCTTTCCATACAGCACAATAATTACGGCAGTTTTAACACTAGAATTCCTGAGCCTGCGCAAATTTGCGCAGGGAAGAGTTCCCCCCCTCTAGTCCGAGAGCCCATTGTTGTGTCATGGTGGGTCACTGATGAGCCATTAACTTGCCCATGTATATGTTAATGCAGCATGTAGTACCTAATGTGTATTTGAACTAACAGGTTGTGTGGGGGTTGGAGTTACCTGATGCATGTGGACAAGTATTGGCTTTCCTGCTTTTACTCACATTTGAACTAAAGTTCCATCTCATTCCTAACCCAGAGTTCAATATGATGTTGCGAGTCCAGTGACGGCGTGCTTTACACCACTGCATCCACGCTTTACATTGTACTTGTTGATGTGTGGCTGCAGCTGCTGCCATGGAAACTCATTCCATGAAGCTCTCTGTGTACTGTACTCATGCTGATATGAAGGTCATATGAAGGTTGGAGCTCTGCAGCAACTGACTGCAGAAAGTCTATGACTTCTTTAGACTTTCAGCATCCTGGCTAAGTTGTTCCAAATTCTTCCATTTTGTTCTGATAGAACTGACAGTTGACTGTGGAATATTTAGGACATTTCAAGACTGGATTTGTTGCTCAGGTGGCATCCTATGACAGTTCAACACTGGAATTCACTGAGATCCTGAGAGCAAAACATGCTTTCACTGATGTTTCTAAAAACAGTCTGCATGTCTGAGGAGTGATTTTATACACCTGTGGTCACACCAAGTGATTAGGACTCCTGATTCTGATCATTTGGATGGGTGAGCCGATACTTTTGGTCATATAGTGCATGTTTATGACTTATAAACATAGACACATCTTCAAGTCAAAAAGACAAACATCCCAATATCAGCAAGACTCACACTCCTCTGAAACCCTTAGCTCTATTTCAAATAATCCTCGATGTGGACTCTGGGAGCAGTGAAGACAATTCTTTTGTTGTGGAATCAGATCTGTGTGCTGTCGTACAACCTAGATCTAATTTGCAATTTGGATGTCATTAAATGCATCAAAAAGGAATCAAACAAGGAAGGTTGGTTGGAAAACATGTAGGACAGCGGCCCTCGAGGCCTGGATTTGAATACCCCTGGTTTAAGGTGATCACCACAACACTACTTTGAGAAGGGGAGGGGGGCATTGCAGCAGAAGCTGAAAGTTCCAGGGATTCTAGTGTTAAACGTAACTTCCATCCGTTTGTGGCCCAGTTTGATCATCAACCAGAGAGGGGAGAAATAACAATAAAACTTGGGGGATATTTTTATTATCGTCCTAATGGAAATAAGAAAAACATAAGGCCATGAAGCTGGAGTGTGGCTGCAGCGCAGGCAGCCAACCCCGGCGGGCCACACTGCCCAGGAACCGACAGCCGTGGCGCATGCTAGCTTTGCCGGACTCTGAGCAGCGGCGCTCTCTTCCTCTACTGTGTCCCTTGGTCGCAGCACTTGCTTCACTGTCAACCAGGCGGCTAGCTAGCCTCCCGGGAGTGATCGCTCCAGCGGCTTTGTGACAGGCTGGCGACCTGCCTTTGCCAAACTGTTACTGGGGCGGTCTCTGTCAGTCATGCGGCCCCAGCGCCCAAATGTCACCATTGCGCGTCAGATCGCTTCTTTACATTGACTTAACATTGAGACTTGAGGCCTCAGCCGGGTCCAGTGTGAATGCACCATTAGAAGATGTGGTTCCACCACCTTCACCACTAACCACTGGGCTGCAGAAAAAAGCTTTTTTGACTTCTTATGTCATAAAATCTAATTTTACACCCAAAACAAACATATTTAGAGTTTTTGAGTGTATATTGCTTTTATTCTCATGAATGAAATACTTGAGGGGGTTTGTTTAAAGCTAGTTCAGCTGTTTTGATGTTTGTCACACAAAGACATTTATTTTCACAGATCCTTTTAGATCTGCAGAAAACCTTTTTTTCCTTCAATTTTTATTTTTCTATTCGAACATCTTATGTGAGTGCTGAGGGTGATGAGTACAAAAACACTGGACACTATACCATAGCAACGTTTAATGTGTGAGGATATATAAAGTGGGCAGAAGTTGTAGCAGCATCAGTGTTTGACTTTTTTTGAAAGGAACATTCCAGAGGCTGCTTTTTCCATTCGGCACAAAGCAGCTGGGAGTCTTTTATGTCTTCACAGGTTTTTTTAAGACTGAGCTCAAACAAAGGATGGCAGCTTTTAAATGCAAAAAGAAAGTAAAGGGATCCATGAGGGGGAAGAAACAGCTGCATGGAGATGAGCG
Source organism: Oryzias melastigma (assembly GCF_002922805.2). Classification (NCBI taxonomy): domain Eukaryota; kingdom Metazoa; phylum Chordata; class Actinopteri; order Beloniformes; family Adrianichthyidae; genus Oryzias; species Oryzias melastigma. The sequence goes on along the minus strand of NC_050521.1, from coordinate 28,028,323 downwards.
ATAGAGCAGCTAATTGTGTCCTGGGAGATAAAGACGGCAGCTAAAGAGAGAAGAAGAAACTCCTTCTTGGTTATCAGCTTCCCTCTGCGGCAGCGGCTGGTTTGCAGTTTCTTCTCTGGAAAAGAAAAAAAAACTTGTTAAAAGAAAATGAAAAAGGTGTGAGGAGGCACAAAAGACGCTTATCCACCTTTGAGTGAGCAGACAAAAGAAAAAAATCTCAGCTCCTGGCTAATTACAACCCAGCTGATGAAAGAGACTAAGAGGGAAGGTGCAGAAAGAAAATCCCTCACCTGGGGGGGTGGAGGGGTCAGTGGTGTGTGTCTGTCTGTGTTTCTTGTCCTTGTCGTCTCACCGCATCAGAATTTAAACCAAAAACGTTCTCTAAGCCAAATGAAAGCAAAGTGCCCTCTTAACTTGTCTTTCTCATCCCCCTCTTAAAAACGGCGACAGCCACTTCGGAGCGTTTTATCCTCGCGAGGATTTCAATTCATTTCCCTGAATGAAATGCTTAACATAGATAAGACTGTGGAGGAAAAGGCGGGAGCACATCCAAAGACTTTCACACTGTAAATTCTTCACCACTGGGATTTTGTCCAAGCGTTTGACATCTTTATGTGTCGCATTTTGGAGTTTATTGACGAATAAAGATTTGGATGTGGTGTGTTCTGTTCTCTCTGGACAAATCACTTCTTTTTTTATTGGAAGACCCAACAAACATGATAGAATTACCAGTACACTTACAGTTCTCTGTGAAGCCAAAGTGAATTCTCACTTTGATTGATCGTAGCAGCCACTTCCAGCGTTCTGTCTGCAGCAGATGATTATCTGGTGTTGATCTGGGACTGGAAAAAACCCAGCATGAAGGAAACTCAAATGGAACCAGACTAAACAGCTCTGCAGTCTTTAGAAAACCTGTCTGAGGCTGACCGGAAGCAAGACTTTAATGAGGATTAGACTCTGGACCCCCTTGTAGTCTGAGCTTTACTGATGGAAATGAAGAACGGCGGATATTGTGAAGCACTCATCAGATCTACGACCAGAAGGTGGAGGACGGACGACAATAAGTTCAGTAATATTAGGTCAACTAGATTATGTAAACATGAGGTTAGTGCTAGGTTTGAGTAGAGTAGGTTAGGATTAAATATGGGATGTTAGGTAAGTGTAGTGTGGGGTAAGCTGGGCTACGTTACTGTATGATAGAGTAAATCAGGTTGCTGTGTGATCATTGACATAAATGGAGATGGACAAAACAAGGCTGTGACATCACAGATAGAAAATGCTTTACCTCATGTTCCAACAAAATGAAGTCAATTCAGTCTCCATTTTTCCGCGGTTCGAATATCGCCCGATTTCACCATTTTGGGACCAGACGACGTTAGCAAGCAGTGATTGGTCAAACATTTCAGGTGGGGACAGCGGGCACCACATGCTCTTATTGAGGCATCTGATCGGCTAGTTTATAACTTCACTAACTTGTGATGAAGGTATAGCATGAAACAAAAATAGATTTAAAACATGTTAAAAAGAGACACCAGAGCAAGAACAATTTTCTGACAAACTCAATGACTGAGTAGTTGCATTTCTGAGTATTTCTTTATAAAAATTGTTATGAATCAGGAGGAGAAGAGACAGGGGAGTCAGTAACAGTGACATAGGGGCTACAGTAAGTGAGCCACAGTCTTCCAGCTCCGCCCCATTATGATGCATCCACTTGCAGACTAATAGATCCACGAAAATCCATTGTTTTGCTCGTCTGAGCTGGAATCTGCATGGATCCAAACTGTACAGCTGGATAGAAATGATATTGCTGCTGTTTTTGTTGCACCGTTAATGTTACGTTGGGGTGTGTGAGGGGCTGTAAGATGGCGAGAGAGAGCGTAAACAAAGGGGATGATGGGAAGTCATGGAAGCGTAATTTGCACCAAAGGTCACGCCCACAACTTAGAGGCATATTCTAATGAACTCTTGCTGCTCTACAGAAATTATATCCATGAAAATGACAGGTTTTTGGATTTTGTGGCATAATACTAATTAAAAACCAATGGGAATGATTTCAAATAAATCAAAAGATGATCGAAGTGCTACTGCAGATCAAGGTAGGTCAGGTTAGCTTACTGTAGGTTTAGTCAGGGTAGGTTAGGTTAGGGTAGAACAGAGAACAACCAACTCTCCTCAGATGGACCCTCCTCTCTACTCCACTTTTAAAAGAAGCTGCTCCAGGTCAAGTCACATGACCTGAAAACCTTCCACCTCAGAAACCAGACATGAAGCCCTCTGGGAGATCTTTCTGATGTGCTGGAGACGGTTTTGAGGACAGTATTTTAGTGAAAAGAGGTTTAAGAAGCCAAATAGAGAAATACTTCTTGATTGTGTGATTTGATTCTTTTTTGATTTAAGATGCTATTTTTTTAAGTCACTGTATTCTGTATTCTTAGTTCCAGAAGGATGAACATGAGAGAGGTTTGTCTTTCAGGGAGGTGTGTTTCCTGTGTGGTTCTGGGTAAAGCGTGACTGACTTATGAAGATGTTTTTCCCATCATCTCTTCGAGCTGCCTCTTTAAATGTCTCGGCTTGTCCTGACTCTCCTGTTTGGAGATCAGACTCTCCAGAGGACTCGTCTGCTCTGTCATCTCCAGAGGCTTCTAGAGTTCAGGTTTACTCCAACGGAGCAGCAGGTTTTTCACAGTTTAGAAAAAGTTAATCAACTTAAAAAAATGAGCAGCTTTTTTAGTGCTTGATATGAAAATGAAGAGAATGATAACCCGTACTTTTATAGAAGCGAAAAAGGCATTGTTGCTATGACAACAGTGCACTATGTGGATAGGTTGTGTTGGAAGCTCCTGTTTGTTGAAAAGTAATGTGACATTTTCAGGCAGCTGGAGGGCAGCTTCAGGCAAACAAATGACTCGGTCAAATGTTACATTTGTAATTATTATATCCTATTTTAGCATTCCTGCTTAATTTAAAATAATGAGCCTGATGGTGATGCTGTCTTTACAGCCACAGGGATGTAATCTAATCCATTTCACCAACAGATTAAAAGGTGTTTGAGTGAAGAACCTCCAGTGTTGAGCTGCTGAGCTCTGCTGGGAGTTTGTGGGCCTTGTAGTGGTCTGACAGGGACATCAATGGCGTCCCTGGAGCCATGTCGCTACCACGGCGACCATTTCTTTATATGCTCAGCATCACATCTCCTGCCAAGGAGCTGGAATTAAGCAGCACCACATACTTCTGCCCTGGATCTGCCTCCTCGCCTGCAGCCACATGTTCAAAGGTCAGACTCAACAACATGCACTTCAATGCTCTGTCTTCCTGCTGAAACCAGCTCCTGCAGGTGAAGTCATATGACCTGACAAATGTCCAACCAGCAGCGCATACATCCTCTGATTTGTCAATTGGCTGTCAGCGCATTGATATGCAAGATTAAGTGTGACGTCCGCTGAGAGTTAAATCCCAGAAAAGCCATCAGCGCATCCAGTTTCTAATTTAATTAATAAACTCCTGAGTCTAATTAGGCTGGGAGGGAAAACAGCTGCAGTCACCTGGGCTCTCCACATTCTCCTCATGGAAGGATTGGAAACGACAAGACGAGTCTGGAGGGATTGGTGTAGGTCTGTGTTTGATGGATGTAGAGGTGCTGATCAGACGGAGAGCCCTCGGGATGCGAACACGTGTTCAGCAGCAGCTGGAACGCCATCGCCGCCGTATCTGCCAGGAGCCGAGAAGTTCCTCTGTGGAGAAGGAGCTGTTGGGTATTTATTGACAAGTTGTGGCGAAGGTTGTTGCTGTGCACGTCTGCTGTGCAAATAATTAAAGGATACTGAATGTAGAAGCGTTTATGTAATCAGGGTGTGGCGGTACAAACATCAGGAAGCTCCGGGATGGATGAGGTTCTGCAGATGCTTTCAAAACAAAACCGACACGTTTCTTAGGCTTTTACCTCATGGCATTAGACTAAATATGCAGAGGAAGTAAACATGCCCAATCAGGTTTCATCGATTTTAGGATCCAACATAATTAACACCAAAACTTGATGCTGAGTCCTGAAAATGTAGGAACATTCTGAGTCGTGTTTGTCCTGATGAACACTGTGGGAGGCTTCAAAGCAAAAACAAACAGCTGCAGGGCGCGCTGCCTCTTCTCACTGTGGCGCTTTATGTAAGTCCCCATGTTGGATAAACTAAAAGGCCTTGGATGGTTATTGCTGAGGGAAAAGTGTATCTGGGGACTTTGAAAACTGACTTTTTAAAATATATTTTTACCAGCAACTGCAGAAATACTAGAATTATGGAGGCAGTGCTTGCTTGTTCATCCTGCAGGACTATTATTCCTGGGATTTCTTCAGTTGTTTAACTGTTGTAAATTGTTTACCGCAGGCGTCAGGTTCCCCTTGTAACAAATACCGTAGATAAAGCCAACAGCTTTGTGAAGCTTTAGAAGCAACAGACTGGACGAGCGGAGAAAGGTTTCAAGAACAGAAGACTGTAGGTCCAGAGACCATAAGTCCAGAGACCATGACTCGACTTCAAGACACCTGAACGAAGGAGAATCTTCATCCACATTTTCACTTTTTCTATCAAAGCTCACGAGGTACATGTCAACTCCAGCCCACCATGGAACAGTTTTTTTGGTCTGTGTGTTGATATCTAGCTCTTAAAGCTGGCCCTCATGAACCACTAATACACTACAACTCCCTCATTGAGCTGCTAACCCGTTTACACGTTGAAGACCTGTTGAAGACCTGTTGAAGACCTGTTGAGAGACCACGATAATTAAATCATCACATAGAAATTATGAAGATCTTTATTTAATCCTGAGGATTCTTCAGTTCAAAGTCTGACGCCTCACATTGATGAGACACCATGATCCCAGATTAGTAAGCATCCAACATGGCGGTGAACTGACCTTTAACCTTTGGCTATAGAGCTTTAGCTTCTCTGTTGACTTTCTGTAAATAACTACAGCTCTTCAACTGTTTATGCAATTAGAACATTAATATCTTTGTAACCATTTTTGTTAGAATATAAAACGTTTTCACATTCTCACTAAATTTGTCTAAAAATGTGACATTGAAAAAGTGTAGTTTTTGTTCATGTGGGAATATAATCTTTATTTTTATTTTATCGTAGAAGTTTTCCTCCTAACTGAATCATTTCACACCAGAGACACCAAATAACCCTCACTCATCGAACTACTGTAACTCTTCGTCTGTTTACTCAACTTCCGTAATTCCAACAGATTCTGAAGCAGGACGATCCTAAAGACATGCCTGAAAATTACTGAAAAATTGGAAATTTGAGAAGAAAAAAATTCCTAAAAAAAAAAAGTTAGGATATTGGAGCCTTGGCCTTTGGTCCACCCGTTCCTGTGAGACCCATGACACTCATGTAAATACTTTTCCTCAGGTGAAAATCACTCGGCGATAGTTGTCCAGAGTTAAAGTTAGAACTCATCAGAAACAAAATGAAGAGGCAACACTCCAAGGAGAGAGTTTTTGGTCAGACTTAGAACCTGGAGAAGCTCCTTCATTGTTTTGTGTAATACATGTTGATATAAAGTGTGCAGATAATTGCTGGTGTTAATATGATGAATGGAATCACCACATCCTGAATGGATGGAAACACTGGGAGCTGAAGAGGGGAAGGAACCTGCAGGAGTGGCTTTGTTGGCCTCTCAGACAGACAAAAAAAAGCTGATTTACTTCAGACTGTTGAGTGTGAAAGCGTGTAAATGTCCCCTCATGTATCGTCAGCATAAACGGGTCTGAATTATTCTTTGTTCCATTATACTAATGGCTCTGCAGAATGCGGCGGAGTCGATGGCGAGTCAAAGAGAAAGGAAACGATTGTTTCTGCAGACTCTCACACACAGGTGGGAAAAGGGCAAACTCTCAGCTGGTGACGTTCATCAACGGCTGCTAAAGGTCACGCCGTGTCTCCTGCACCCACTGGACTGTTTATTGTAGAAAGGTGCCCCCCCCCAACACCACCACCCAACTTTTCCTCTAGCTCTAGTGAACTGGCCCCCTTTTTATTATGCTGCTACAACCCAACGACGTCCTGCTTCAGAAGACGACGTCTCATGAAGCTCCTCTGTTTTTAAAAACACATTCATTCAATATTTTTCTCATGATAGAAGACATACATGAAGAAAACTAAGATTAAAGCTGCATTTCTGAGTGTGTCATGATTCAAATTGTGAATGAGGAGCAGATGAAAAAATGTTGTGAAAACCTTCATCTCAGCTTCATTCGGATGAATCCACTTGCAGACAACAAGATTCAAAATTTGCATCTGCCAACTCTCTTTACTGCTTGTAGCACGTGTCAAAGTCGAGGCCCGGGGGCCGGATCTGGCCCTTCAGATAATTTTATTTTATTCTTATTAATGGCTTGATGTTATCTTTCGCCTATTTTTAACTTGTATAATTTTGAGCAAATTTATTATTATGGAGAATAAATTATTGAAAGTTATTTAAGGTTTAAGTTGATTTATTCTGGAATAAGTACCTAGGCCCGCTACCTAAGGAGTATTTTGGAGTTTGTCCTCTTGTGCGATTGAGTTTGACTCCCCTGGCTTATAGCCTTAACGCCGCGGAGCAACTGCCAAAGTTGTTCTGGAATATTTTTGTTGCCATATCATAGAAAACAAGGATGATATTGAGCGAGTATCTTGGGTTCATATGATTTGAAGAGATTTACAGAGGCAAGCATATTTCTTTGTCTGGTTTCATCAGGTCTTTCAGTATCTCTGGGTGTGGTGTACTTTACTCGTGTTTTATTTTTGTCTTGATGAAAGTAAGATGGCAACATAAGCCCATGAAGCTATGGCGATTGTGCTCATGCTACAACGTCACTCATGGAGGCTCTCTGGGCTGCTAACCGCCGGCGGGAAAGCATAGCGATCACCTCTGCCCAGGGACCTGCAGCTGAGCAGTAGACCTCGCTTGTTCTGCTGGATGTCTGGGCAGTGGCAAACACTTTTGACTTTACTGAAGCCTGGGGAGTGGAGCTTGCTAGCTCACTAAGCTGTCCAGCGGGCGGCTGGCTAGCGTAGCCGTCCATCCAGCTCAATGAGTTCTGTGACGGGCTGGCGATCTGTCCAGGGTGTATCCCACCTTATCCCAACAATAACCAGCCCCCGTGGGTTAAGAATATGGATGTAAGTTCAGGACGAAAATCCTCGCATTGAGACACCATGTTTAATCTCCTTTTTTACCCTAGTCATTGAAAACGTCCCTGAGTCCCTGATGCCCAACACCCAAATTGTGCCGCGTCAGATCAAGTCTTCACGTTGACTGAATATTGAAACTTGATGCCTCTGCTGCACCGGCCGCATCTAGTGTACATGCACCATAAGTCAAAAGCTAGATAGATAGATAGATAGATAGATAGATAGATAGATAGATAGATAGAACAACTTTATTAGTCCTCCAACGGCAATTCCTTTAAAAACATCTCTCCAGCAAAAAACATAGACAGCAAGTAACACAGTAAAAGCCACAATGCTAAAAACTTGCTAAAAAATAAAAACAAAATAAATAACTTGATAAAATACAATTACAAGATAAAAGATAGGCTTGGAACAGGTACCGTCTACTCGGGTGTGTTCACTTTGATTTAAGAGTTTTATGGCATTTTGGATATAATATTTAGAGTACCTGCTAGTTTTTCTAGCTGGAGCAATATAACGGCGACCCGAGGGCATCTTTAAAAAACGGGAAGACAGGACGTGTTTATGTTAAAATTATGTTTTTTTCTTTTTGCACCACCTGCCACTCCCAGAGTGACGTCAGATTTTTTTGTTGCTAGCATTACTAGAATCGTGGCTCTATAAACGCTAACCCCTGATATGTTATGACTGAGTCACAACTGACCTTGCAGGTGGATACGATTAAACCTGTACGGAGCGCAAAGGTGACCCACTCAAAGCATCAAGGTCAAAGACGATCAGTGAACCCATAGAGAGAAAATGTTCATGTATTCTACGCGCATGGGTGAGTCGAACACATATACAACACCTGTTAGTGCATCCAACTTTCTTTATACTTTAATTTACTTCATGATACATTTATCACACGCATGACAATGGTACGTATCATTTTCTTGTTGACCGTTGTGGCCGTTCTAGCCTCTCTATGACCGTCAAAAACCCACCGTACCTCTACGGGTCAACCCTCCTGCACAGGTGTATGTGACTAAGGCCTTACTCAGTATCTTATCTGAGATGGTCCGTTGCTTTTTCCTCAAAAACAAATCTGTGTACTTCCCAAAAGTAGAAGATTCAGTTCAGTTTAGAGGATTGTTGTGCAACTGACCTAGTTTCAGAAAACCAAATGGATGAAGGCTAGCTGTGGCTCTGCTGCTGCATGTCCCCACCAAGTTTAGAAACAAATACTATATATTATATTGCAATGTTATCCTTTTGCAAGCTCATGGGAAAATTATTCAACACTTGATTAGTCAAGACTTTGTGGACGGTGCCACCTTGAGGTGTTGTGTGTAACTACACTGGTAGTAAAGAACCTCTTAAAAAAAATGTTTCCTCTGTTTATTCTGAAGATGAAAGTCTAAAAGCTGTTTGCTTTTGGGAAATATGTTTATGTCGAGGCAGAAAAATAAAAAAAGACCTTTGACCTTTGTTCATGCTGCCCTTTTCAACGTTTGCCCTCCCAGCCGTGGAAGAGGCAGTAATGTAGATTCCTGCAGCGTTTGTGCAGTCGCTGATGTGTGGTTCCTGATTAAACACTTTTCATCTCACAACTAAACAAACCTGCAGCACATCCCATCAGCAGCTGGTACTTTAAGACTCACACTAGTGTGCTGCATCATTTCCATGAATAAACCGGACTAAAATTATTTATTTTTCTGCGTAGAGACTATCCATCCTTAACTCAAATACGGAGGCGTTTCATGACACATGTGACAAAGATTGAGCCAGCTTGTGTCACATTTGCTGTATTTTCACACTTCCACTTTTTGTTGCATCACGTCTTTTCATATTGCAGTGTCAGGCTGTTTTGACTTTCTCTTCTTTGAACAAACTTTCTTCTCCGTGAACTTCATCCTCCACAGACATTTCCAGTCGGTTGTGCAGCTTTGTGTGTCGCTGAACAACAGACATTTTTTTTTCCAACAGTGAAATGTTAATTAAAATATTTTCTCCACCTTCAACATTGCAAACCTTATTGTGAGCCCACTCTGCTTTGTATTCAAAGTGAGGGTCACATAGCAGCAGAGATATTCACAAACGATTCCAGCGTCCTTGAGCCATGAAAACCTTAAAGATGCTCTGAGTCACATCCCTAATTAAACTTTTACGATTTAATGTCTGAATTTTGGGTTTGGAAACAACAAAGATGTTTTTCTAGAATGGTTTTGGTGGAGTTGGATGCTGAGGACGCGGTCCCTCTGCAGCCTCTGTTAGCAGGTGTTTGCAGCTCTCGCTATATTTTTAACATGTAGGCCGCTGCACCCATTCAGTCTCATAAAGCTGCTCCGCTGTGATTTAGCACACAAGTCTTTCTGGAAGCAGAGGAGGCGTGTGCACTCAGCATACTTTATCAACGTTAAATTTAAAGCCTCCAACTGCTCAGTCAGCGGGTTTGGGCGACGGCAGCAGGCGTGTTTGAGCAGCTCTGCGCTCAGCTGGCCTCCTTTTTCCTGCCACCTCAGCAGCCCGCAGACCAGAGTGCCCTCAAAGCATGCTGGGAGCCCGCCGCAGTCAGCAGGCCATCGGCAGCTGTGATTGACAGGCCGGAGAACCGGAAGCGGCCAAATGTTTTTCTTTTATTTTTCTTCCGGTCCGCGTTGACACCATGAAGCAGAACTGATGACTGCGGCCGGCCGCCAACATCCATCGCCACTTCTCCCCAGGAGGCGATTTGTTTGTCCCGCTGGGAGGTTATTGACAGGAGCGGCTTCACACGCTGACTGAGGACACTCGTCTGTGGAGGAACATTACGCAGATCATTTCATACCGCAGATGAATAATTGTCCTCCCTGTGGGAAACCGTCCAAGATGAAACTAATGAGATCTTCCCTGAAATGCCCCATTTAGGACATTAGACTTCATCTTCAGAGCTGAAGGACTCTTCAGAAAAACCTGACGAAGAGTCAGACTCCAACCTCAAACACAGATCTATCTAACTTTCCCTGCTTTCTTTCACAGAGTAGCTACATTTCAGTTTAAACAAAAAACAAACAAGCATAAATAAAGGGAAATATATCAAATATATTTGTGATATTTAGTCATGAAATGATTGGTAAGAAAAGATAATGGCACAATTAAGAGAAGAACATTAACCAGTTTAATAAATATGCCTCTTTTTAATGGAAGCTAATCCAAAGTGAAGAGTAATTGTCCCTGATTGCTAAATTATAAATGAAGCTCGTCTGATTTTCTCTGATTTGTTTGGAGAGCTGGATTTGATTTAAGTTACCACATTAAGTTGTGATCTCTGCCAAAAACCAAGGAGAAACAAAATCACAGAGACACTTCCTTCTGAAGGGTCACAAGGACATTTCTATCTTCCACACATTGAGAAAACTGAAAGCGGAGGAGAACCTCCACAGGACCGGGCAGCCAAGGAGAGCCTAAGAGCACAAGAGCCTCATTTCCACTGTCCCGTATGGGAGGAGTAGTACGGGATGGACCAGTTCATTCTGATGAGCGTTTAGCCTCGCTTCCACTGAGCGGTTTGCTTTCACGGCGCATGCGTGGTGTAGACCGCTAGCATGTCGTTGTAGTGCAACGACAAAAGAAAAGCAACAACAATAGAGGTCATCCAGCAGCTCGTCTTTTCTGTCTTTACTTTTTGTACATCATGTAGAACAGGAATTGGATGTTGTTTGAAAGAAGATTACGGGCAGCTGAGAAGAATACCGCAGTAAAGAGGAAAGCGGAAAGGCTAGCTTGGCGCTATACTGGTGCTTTCCAATGTCGTTATCACTTTCTGCTAATCAACGGGTGGCAAAAGCGACCTGTTCTATTTCTATATGGACCTGCAACAGATTGGGGCCCTCAAGACGTACAGGTCGGTACTGTTTAATGGGTCCATTTTACAATGGAAACGCTCAGAATACTGGACTCAACTGGACTGTACCGGACTGCTCAGAAGAAACAAGGCTAAGGAGGACTCATCCAAGAGGTCCTGAAAGAACTAGAAGAAGATGGAAAGAAGGTCAGACCTCTCTGGACTCAGTTCAGGTCAGAGGTCATCATCCAACAGTCAGAAAGAGACTCGGATGAACATGGATCCATGGAGAGTTGATGGAGAAACACACTGAGGAACATCTGGATGATCCACTAAACTGATGTTCTGATGAGACACAAGAGGAACTTTCTGGAAGGAGAACGTCCACAAACATCTGGACTTAATCCAACACTCAGAGTAAGACATGGAGGTGGGAGTGTGATGGTATGGGGCTGTTTTTCAGGTTCGGGACTTGGATTAATTCTACCAAGAGAGGTTAGAACAAATTTACTGACAAAGCTGATCATTACAAACTCCTGACAGGAAGAAGTGTCCAGCGTCCAAACTCAGATCAATCAGGAGGGAAGGCTTTTCTTCCTACAGCATCTCTGTCTAGAGGGGAATTCCACTTTGTCACCTTTAGTCCTCATGTCTTTCTGGGATTATTTGCCCTGTTTTCGTCAGCATCCATCAGTCTTTTGAGGCCCTGTAATGATAGCATCCTCCTCCCCTCCATGCTGAGCTCAGATGTTCAGTGAGGAAAAGACGAGCGACTGGGAAGTAAAGGAAGTCAGATAATGACACCGGGAAAGAGAGATTTCTTTGGAGCCGTCAGTGTCTCATTGCAGTTTCCACAGCGGTGAGTCACTGGGGTCTATTTTACACTTCAAGCAACTTGTCTCCTGCAGCTCTGATTTATCTGCTTGTTCAGCATGAATCCAGAAGGAGGCCTCCTGACTTCAGAGGGTTTTTATCACAGCCGAGGCGGTCCGAACGCTCAGAGGAAGCTCCTCACTTTTAATAAGTGAATATCTCTTCTTTTCCCTCTTACCATAATGGGGGAGGGGGGTATATTCTTTCTGCAGCTTTCTTCTTAAAAATGTCTGAGGAAACTATGTCCGTCATGCGGGTTGTACTCCTGTTTGCTGCTGATCGTGTAGAAATCGGAAACATGTCGACCTTTTCTTTGCTTCTTTTCTTACATTAAAAACCCAACGAGCAGCACGGATTTGGAGCGATCACAGACGGCGTTACAACTCTGACATTCATGTTCCTCAGAGCATCAACTCTTCCTCTGTTTCCGCTTTGACTCACAAAGGTTGATGGTCCAAATTCACAGCCTGCAATTCTCCTGCTGAATTTTTATTTCAAAATCGCATAAAAGTGCAGCGTCCGAAAGTCGGGACGAGGACGGTACCAGCACCTTAACCCTAGCCTGGTACTGCATCTGGAATCGGTACTGATCCGTGTCCGGTATCAACCCACATCCAGTACCGTGTTAAGGTTAGGATTAGGGCTGCCATGATTAGTCGACTAATCGACGACTACTAGACTATTAATATAGTCTATGATTAATTTAGTAGTTGATTATACATTACTTTCTATTATATGGAGTCACAGTGTAGTAAAGTTGAAAGTTATAATGGCATTCTGATAGCTTCATGGACTATTTTAGCATTTATTAAGGTTTTTTAGGCTGTTTTGAAGTTTAGCTAATATTTCAGCTGTATGCTAGCTGTTTTGACTAATTTGGGTTTTTTTCAGTTTTTAGGTTGATCTGGAATTTAACTAATATTTTAGCTGGCTATCAGCTTCACCATTTTTAACCACCAATTTCAGCATCTTCAGCTTACAGCTTTCGTTATCACAGGTAATGCTATATATCTAGTTTTTTGTTAGTTTGAAGCTAATGATGGTTAAGATGTGTGTTTTACATCCAGTTTGAGCATGACTCGATTAGCAATTACAGAAAATTAGAATTGATTAATTTTTTTTTTTTTTTTTTTTGCAATGAAGTCAAAGAGACCAATAATTGGGGAAACATTGAGATTTTTAGGTTTTTGTCCCCACTGGACCCCCCATCCCCACCACTTACCACCAGAGTGTGAGATGTCCATGTTGGCTGGTGATGTCCCGCATTGATGCCCCCCCACCCCACCCCACGCCACACTCACCCCCACCACCAGCCAGACAGATCTGCTTGTCAAACAGACCATGATGTGTTTGTAGCTGCTCAGTTAAACAAATCCCTGCTGGCATCTTCACACTTCGTTATCCAAACTGAGGTTGGAGCTCCTCACACACTCACTCCTCCACGCCGCCGCCACGCATCGGTGATGGGCAGGTCAGCCGCTGCAACTGCAATGAAGGACAACATCATTAAGCTCGATATCAGTGGCGGCTAAAGCAAACAGCCTGTCCGCCGTCATCAGGCTGATGCATTGGCAGTCACTGCCCAGAGGACATTTTAATTGTGTCCGGACACACAAGCGCACACACACACTTTTCCCAGGATGCCTCTGCATGTGGGTGTGACTCAGCTGAACAGTTTGCAGAGGAAAATCTTTGCATGTTGAGAGGTTGCTGTTTTTGTGTTATTGAGCGCTCAGACACAAACAGGAAATGTTGACAGAGATCAGCTCTCTGCTAACCTTGAGAAGAGGAATTTTCCCATGGTGCATTTGGGCTGCCGGGTGAACAGAGCGGACTGAATAGAATAAATCCTCAGCTCAGAGTTAAGTATTTCTAAGTGCTGAAGTCTTTGACTGAAGTGGTTTGTCTCTGATGGATTCTTTTTATAATTGTTCTGCTCAGGAAATCTCTTTGTTAGTCGTTCAAAATGAGAATCCGCCGAGTCCAGCAAACACATCCGTTCATTGGTACCACATGAGGCGATTCTACTCAAATGAATCGTTTGGTTTTCTCAGTTTTTCCAAATGTCTTTCAGTCCTCTGGCCACAGAGCTGCTTGACTCTCTTCTGAAGTTAGTTGTTTTGTCTGTAGAGCGATCAGGTTTACGTTAAAATGCATTTATGCTTTAAAAAACTAAACTGAAAGGATAAACTTGACCTAAACTTTGCATTGCGTCCATTGAGGAACTTTTGTTGCCCATGACACGTTGATGATGTAATCAGGTGGAGTCCAAAACAAACACAGTGAAGAATTTGATCATTCTGCTCCTGATCTTTGGGGGGAGTCTTAGGCTGTGAACAGACTTTTGGCTAAATGTCAAACAGCAAATTTACCAGATGTGAAAACGGAAGCAGTGGACTCAAACTGGCCTTGAGAATCATGTTTGGTGTGAAGACTACAGAAGAAACTAAGAAATAAAGGAGTTGTCCCTTAAAGATATAAACTATTAGAATGTATCATTTGCTTTCTATGCTTACTTGTCAGTCTGAAGTAATTAACACCAAATGACTGACTGTGGCGCCCCCTAAAGGAAGCAGCAGAAAGTCAAAGAAGTGCAAAAAAGTAGGGGTGTAGGGAAAAATCTATTTGGTGATATATCACAATACTTTATTTGGTGATAATTGTATCTATTCAAAATGCTGACAAAGATGATATTTAATTATATTTACTGATATTAGATACGTATTGAGCAGTGGGAGGAACAGCAGCATCAGTTAGGGATGTAGAAAAAACGTACGTATCGAAAATTGATTGATTGATCAACTGCATTTGGGTGACGTCACAGCAGCGTGGCACGCGTAGCCTAGTCTGGTGCAGTTGTCGATCGGCAACTGCATCAAAACCCAACAACATCAGAGTTGTGATGTGGCACAGCAGAAGCCTGTTCATCGATATTAAAAAAATAAACCTTCTAACAAGTGAGCAGCTGGACCCTTTTTTCTGTTTGAAAACATGTCGAGATTCATTTAAGTTTCTATCACAGCATCAGCGCTCATCATCATCATCTGTCAAAGGAGACGTCTGCGTCTTATTCAGCTGTAAAAACACGGCGATACAGATGAAGCCACGAGGAAATCTTGGTACGCCCCAAAAAGCTCCACCTCCACCTCCATTACTTGTTTTTTCAACAAATGCAAGTTTTTTTTTTTTTAAATGGTGGTGTTTCCATTAAGAGAATTTCTTATCACAAATACAATTTGCACAATTTCATAGTTAATAGAAACGCAGCTTCTGATGCTGCGTTGATACAGTAGATTGTTGATGGGCTTCAGAATGGGAGTGACAGTTTACAGACCTGTCAATGAAAAGGTCGTGTGTCATCCATGGATGAATTTAAATCTTGTCATAATAAAATATAGATAAGTTGATATAAGCTAAATCTGAATATCCAATAGTTTTATACTTCAGGTGTTGAACCATTTATTGGGATGTTGGAGTGAATTTAACTCATTGGTGAGTATTTAAATACCAGCACTTTTCAGGTAGAAGGGTTTCATGATTGTTTCTATGAATGTTTCAGAGGACCATCCTCATGTTCTGCCAGTCAAATAAAAACGTGTGTTGGGAACTGCTGATGGAGGGATCAATACAGAGTTGTGTGATGTTGTTTAGTGAGGCCTGAAAGCTGCTTTTCCTCCACGTTCTTCCTCATTCTGAAGGACTGAGGTGCTCTGACATTTATACCGACACAAGCGACTAAATGTTGGACGTGAATCAGGGAAACTGTGACGCTGGCATCCTCACATCAGTGCTTTGTATGTTATACAGCTGCAAAATCAAGCAGGAAGTGGTTTTCTTTTATGATGGTAATGTCTGAATGAATAACTGAGCCGCGAAAATGTTTGGACTCTATAAATTCCACTAATTTTATTGATAGTTGTGCTTTAAACCCCCCATGTTGGTGTTTTGGACACATTTCTGCTTCTGTGTTCGGCACTTTAGAAACGCACTTGCAAAACTTTGTCAAAGTTTGCATAAACATTTCTGCCTTGTTTGTGCTTTAGGCTGAATTTAAGGGCAGAAATGGAACCAGACAATTAGGAGACATTTGTTGTGTCTTTCTGTTTTCCAGCCGGTCAGAACCCTGACCACCACCTGAACTCACTCTGATTACTGCTGGCCGCCATCAGTGCAGATACATGGTTGAGTGTGCACTGGACAGATCCGAGTGTCCGTGGTTAAAGTCCTCCGTCCTTCAGCGGCTGCAATCAGATTTATTTGTTCAAGTTCAGTTTTCTAATGATGTTACATGAAAAAATCCAGTTTTATTTACTGCTGTTTGTGTCTGTTATTCATTGGGCAATTAGTCTTAGTAAATCAACTGGAAATCCTGATCACATGAAAGTTATTTTCATGTTTTTGCTGTAAAATTTTTTGCTTCATCTTAATAGAGATTATAGTTTTGCAAATGGCAACTTGAACATTAAAAAAACATTTCAAAAATGTGTACGGGAGCTTTAAGAAGTCTGTTGATTCAGTTTTTGCTCATGCATGAACGCAGTTTAGAAAAAAAACTCAACTTTTGATTAATTCCATATTTGGCTGTGACACACAGGAGTCCCCTCCAACAGCCAATGACATCGATGTATTTTACATGTATTCAAAACAAAAGAAGGCTGTAAAATAATCCTAGTATCAGCTGTGTTTTTGAATATTCCTTAGTTATGTTATATAATTGCATCATTATTCTCTTTGCCTTCCTGTAAAAAAAAAAAAAAAAAAAAAAAAAACAACTAAAGGACAAATATGTCAATTTACCAGCTTTGTTCCCATTTCATGCTGTTCTGTTGCTTTTCATTTCACGCTCTGCTTCAACCTATTTATTGTAGATATGGAGGAGGGAGGTGGTGGTCATTACTAACGACATGCCCCCCCCCACATATACGTTCAGTTATGGACCAACGCTTTGACTGCTATTCCAGAGAAAAAACACGATCCTGCCTGGAACTGAAGAGCAACGTTAGATTTTCTGAACCCAAAGGAAGGAGATGATCTGATCTCCGGATGTTCCAGCCTGTTAGCTGAAAAGAGCCGTTAACTCGGGTTTAAAATGATAACTTGATAACTTTGAAGTTCATTCTTATTGACTACCAAATGGGTCGTTGCAACAGAAGACTTCTAAGCTCAGAGCAGAACTGGAGTGCAGTTATGACTCAGTGTTTTGGAGAACTTGTTAGTTTGAGAACACAGGTTATGCAGATAGTCCTCTGGGGGCTTTCACACCTGATCCAGGTAATCAGGATCAAGAAGGTCAGCCTGACACCCCTAATATAGAGAATACATTTATTTATGAAGTAATCACTCAAACACTTTGATAAATTAGCAGCTGTTTTGTTTGGAAGACGGTCCAAACACGTTAGCATGATGCTAGCACAACGTTTTCATGGTTTAGTGTTGGGTCATGTGATCTGTGATGTGATTATGAATGGTCATGCATGGTTATGTTGAAAAAACTGAATTTATTAGCTGGAAATGTGGAAGCTGATATCCAGCTAAAAATATTAGCTAAATGCCAAATTAGCCCAAAAAATAAAAAAAAAACTTTGGTTAGCCAAAATAGCTAGCATGTAGCTGAAATATTAGCTAAACTCCGAGATAGTAAATGCTAAAATAGTCCAAAAAGCTAGCAGAATGTCAATTTTTATAACTTTAAAACCTTAGCATAATTATGAATAATAAAAAGGCAGGAATATTATTCCAGAATAAATCAACTTACATTTTAAATAACTTTCAATATTTTACTTTCCATAAAAATATATTTTGTCAAAATTATACAAGTTAGAAATAAACGCAAGATAACATCGGGTCATTAATAACAATAAAATAAAATGATCTGGAGGGCCGGATAGAATTACCTGGAGGGCCGGATTCGGCCCCCGGGCCTTGACTTTGATATGTGCTGTAGAACGTCTCGGCCTTCACAAACTTTGGGAAACTGTTCAGCTGAAGTTTAAAAAGGTTGATGGACCCCCCCAGTATGAGAGTGAGCTCCCAGAGGGCCGACAGGAATCTGGGTGAGTGCGGCGTCCAAACTGAACGTTATTACGACCTCCTGCGTCTCCCTATGAACTCTGACAGCTGCTCTCGGCTCTAACCTGAGGTTTTCCTCCTTTAAATTACATCTGGCTAAAAGCCTCCAGTGGGGGGGGGTAATTTTTTATTTTATTTTTTCCTCGTGATTTAAAAGCTGCCGCACTTGCTTTCTATTACATTTACAAATACTGAGCACATGCATAATTTAACCTTCCACCCACATCCAAAATGCTGCAATCAACTTCATTATTTATTTTAACCACACTTGAATAATTTAAAGCCGCATGTATGAAAGCCATCGGAACAGACTGCAGCTCACTTCATTAGCAGGGCTGCCAGCCTGCTTAGGTTCCCCAGTATTAAACTGAGTATTAGCTGGGATTAGACCACACACACACACACTCACACACACACACACACTCCTTATTTAGTGCTTTCTAATGAGGAAGGAGCGAGGCGTGCACGCTGACTCTCCCCTGTGATTATTTAAAGTGAGAGCGGATCCAGAGCGGCCCGGGGAGCAGCGGTCCACATCAGGGACGGATCGGCGGGATGACCAGATCGATACTGGATTAAGCTGTTATGTCCACTTAGAGCTGATATAATAAAAATAATGGATTCAGATTCTGATTCAAGCTTGATTTATGGCACTGCTGCTTTAAACGGGCCGCTTAAAAAATGAGACTTTTCATAATAAATGCTTTCCAGAGTGCTGCAGATCAATTGTACTCTGAGAATGATTAAGACAGATGTTTTCTCTGTCCACGGCCCAGTCGATGCTGCAGACTTATGTACTTTAACATCTGCTGTGCCAGGAAAAGAGGTCCTGTGCAGGAGAAGATGGATGAAGTGGGTTTTATTTGGAGTGTTACTTAAGGACAAAAGGGAAAGAAGAAAGAGGCATTGGTTTGTGTTTGGCTGTCTGGAAGCTCTGACACACAATCTGATTTATGAAACCTCAAGCAGAGAAAGCAACGACAGAAAAAAAATACAATATACCTTTTTAACCAGCCGTTTCATTAGGACCATAGACGCCAGTGTTCTTATCTGTGGGTAAGAAAAACACAGAAATCCTCAGAAGAACGAACTCTTTAACTTTCTTTATTTATTATTTATTACTTTGATATTACGTTTTTTACCATGAGTTGATTTGAAGCATGAATGTTGCACTGACCCAGAGACACTTTTTAATTTCATTGTACCTGAGACAATGACAAATAAAGATACCTATTTGTCTGTCTGTCTGTCTGTCTGTCTGTCTGTCTGTCTGTCTCTCTCTGAGGGTAAAACTTCCAGAACTTTGTTCTTAGTCCAAAACAACTTATTCATTGTTTCTGGTAATTCAGCAACTGCTACCAGTTTATTCCTAACAAAAGAAAGAAATCCCAAAGCATAATAATATCAATAGTCGACTAATCACAGATTATTTTCTGATTAGTCGACTAATTGGATCATTTGTGAACTGGATGTAAAACACACATCATAACCAGATATTACATTAGATACTTTTTCTTTTATTTTTATGTTTTCCACTTTCCAGCTCCGTTGGGGTGTTGTTATGGTAACAGTCTTCCTAGAACTTCCTGTGACATCACTACTGACCCGGATTAGCACTGCTGCGCATGTGTGTCAAAGAAAATGGCAGACGCAGCTTTAGAAAGCGTGCACTGTAGTTTTGAGATAAAAAAAAATAATTGACTATTAAAGTAATCGCCGACTATTTTAATAATCGACACAGTCGTGACTATTCAAGTGATCATGGCAGCCCTAAACCATAATATGTCCTCCACCGTGCTCTACAGTTATAGTCATGCGATGTCTGTCGAAGGGCGGAAAGTGCAGCCTCGAGTGTTGAGTGATTTAAAAAACACATATTTAGAATTGTTTATATTAATTGCCAAGGCATATCTGTGTATATGATCTCTATCTGCCTGGCAAACGCATCCGTTGGCCCAAAAGAAAATGTTCTGCGTTGTGTTCTGTGTGACTCTGGATCACGGACATCTACTGGTTGCTGGTCTTTTTATTGATGACCCTCATCGTAGTCATCTCAGCACAACTGTACATATCAAACAGAAAATAAAACTTGGTGACATGCAGCAAGAGAATTGAAATTCCAATTTGCGAAATTTTAGAGTGACTGGAAATGCAGCTACAAGAATGTTGGAGACATGAAAAGTCTCTGCTCAGATTTGTGCGTAAATGTGGTTTATGTACGTAACAAGTGTGTACTTTTTAAAGATTTGTGAGTGTAGTTAGTTTCAAGTTGATAGAATTTTAAGTTGTGTAAATTGCATTTGCAGTGTCAGTAATAAGACTTGATCAAATTACAAACTGGTAAAGACAAAGCCCTTTATTTGAAACATATTTCTACAATAATGAATTAAAATCACCACATATTTTATTAGCCTCATAATAATAGTTTTTCTTGCCTAAATTGACCCTTTTTAGACCAAAAATATCCATGCTAATCAAAGGAAACAACTTCTTAAAAAAGAAAAGTCCCTTTTTTGTTGCCTTAGAAGTGTGATGTCCGTGCTCTTCACCAAACATGTCTGAAAACGTGACGTGATGTTGCGTAATGCTCCTCATCTAAGTAATAGTGCACAATTGAGCAGAGATGGCTCCGATTTAAAGAAGCTAAATCTGTCTCCACAGGGGCTTTCATCTGTAATTAAAGGAACAATATAATATCTGGAGACACGGCGCATAAACCCCAGCTCTCCGCCTATCGCCACTGTGAAGATCTGATCCACCCCCCACGCCGTCTTCATCGCCTCATGAATAACCCCATTATTTGACTAAATGGAAAAAGAATAAAAAAAGATTATTACAGCATGCCATAATGGTTCGCCAAAATCTCGTTTGAGACATGGAGCCTCGCTCTTTATCCCGGCCGACGCCATCGCGGACGCACTGGAGCAGCAGATTTAATTTATGGCGAGTTATTAGACGTTATCGGGCCGCCGAACGGGGGGAATAACAGCTGTTCTCTTTGCAGACCCCCCAAACCAGGCGGCTCTGCTCTGGCTGATAGGAGGAGCCGGGAGTTCAGGTTTTCACCACATTGTCGTTGCGTTTTCTCATTTATTTCCTGGGGAGGCGACATGGATTTGGATGTTTGGGGGTTTGTTCAGACGGAGGGGGGGCATCACTCTCCCGGGAACTCATTTATCTGTGAATGTGGAATGAAGCTTCACGAGTGCTTTTACTGTTCTGCACAAAATTCGCCGTAACAAAAGATTCCTGCTGCCAAAACCCGGCGCCCCGCCACACACACTGAAACATATTGATAACTCCAAGAATAAAGCAATTTATTTTTTATCGGCTTCATATTGCACCCGGTGCAATGGACCATGAGGGAAATTTACTCTTGCAGCCCTCCTCTGCAGCACGCCGCCGTCCTCACTTCTCCGCTTCCTCCGGCTGCCATATTTGCTCTGTAAAATCACTCCTAATGTATCAATTGTTCTGATCTGCCTCTGCTGGAGTGTGAACAAACAAATTGGATTGTGCCCCCCCCTTTCCACAAATAGCTTCCCCCCTTATCCGCCCCTGCCTGGCCTGCAGAGGCTGTTCTCCACATGTTTTCATGGAACATCTCAATCCCGGCGTTTTCTCAGCACACACACACTGGGAGACCTTTAAAACCATTTCCCAAGGTCAGAACAAATGGCCAGACTGTAGTGGTGTATAATGATAAAAGCACTCAGTGCAGGAAACGCTAAGTGCATTTACAAAAAGACAAAATGGCCTCTCCATCCCCGCTGTGAGTCACTCCTTCAGCCTGCAGGGAGGAGCCCAGCCTCTTCATAAAGATTCCTGCCTTTTATCTCCACACAATGCGCCGCCGCCGCTGCCGCCGCCGCTCAGCATAAAGGCGGGCAGGTGGTGCGTTTGAGCTTTTTTGGGTCTGAAAACAGAGACTGGAGAGCTGCTCAGGATGTGTCATTCTCAGTGCAGTGGTAAAGTAAGTAGGAACATTTTTATTTATGTAGCAAAATAAAATCACAAAGTGCTTTCTGAAAATAAAGAGTGCAGAAAACTCAAACACATAAAGATTAAAACATCCAACACCGACAGGAGCCCCTGAAGATAAAGGTTAAAATCACTCAGACTGAGATCTACTAAAAGCTTTTCTTAACAGAAACACTCAACAGAGTCGAACTGACGAGGAAGGGCGGGAACTCCAAAGACGAGGGGCCACAGTTTATAGAAAATGTCTAAAAGATTTTGATTTATTGACTTCAAGTATCGGGTCAAGATTGGAGTACTAATACGAAGGTATTGAAGTATACAGTTCTGTGCATATCCAATTTTGGTATCAACTAATACGAAAGTATCGATGAAATTAGAAAATTAAAATGCATACATCATTTGTAGCTACTTTTGGGTATTTGGTGAGTTTCTCCAGTGTTTTGTCTCAAACCCCCCCCCAACCTTATGGATCATGTGACCACAGGATTCACCAGTTGCACGTGTTTCCCGTAGCAACAACACAGCACGGGATGAGTTGGTTATTTTAGGTTTTGTGTTTTCAACCTTGCATAATTAATTTGTTACATGGCCGTTTTTTGATTAATTTTTATGAAAATAAATAATTTGCTCGAGAAACAAAATTTACAGATGGAAAAAAAATCAGTAATCAGTAATTAGAGTCAAATATTTAATACAAAAAGTACCATATTTTCTGGAGTATAAATTGCAAGAGCAAAAAATGTGAAGAAAACCATATATTAGTGGCTCTGGAGTATAGAACAGAACAACAGGACAAATCCGACAAGTTCAGCTTAACTAAAATAAAAAATCTAATAAATACAAGAATTACTAATCTTTTGATATGTATAAACAGAGTTTATGAGGAAAACAATCAGATTCTCTTCCATGTTTGTTTTGGACGACACTTCTTCTTCCACTGTCAGTAGCACATACTTAAAATCAGATGCAGATACTGGTTGTTACAGGAAACGACCAATTAAGGACAACCAGTATTTACTGGGAAAATAACAAATGTATGAGCCTATTTATGCCTAGAAAAAAATACACGCAAATAAGTCGCACCTCTGGCTAAACTATCAAAAAAACTGTGACTTGTACTCCAGAAAATACAGTAATCGTTTGGTATCACCCATTACTAGTATTGGGTTAAAAAGTATTGAGTTCAAAGGTTGGCAATGTAGTTCCAAAAAAAGTTCTAAAAACTTGTTAATAATAAAGTCCTAAAAACTAAGATTTGAATTTTAAAGCTAATTCTGAACTTAGTTTAGTTTAATTTATCAGGAAAGTGTACGGATACATTAAGCCTAAAAATCTAAGATGCTTGCACCAGATTGTAGCTAAATAGCTATTTTCCATCTGTAATCATAAAAAAACATTATGGTTAAACATTATGAACATATTTACCAATTCAAATTAGTTTTTAAAATTAAATGCAATAAATGGTCTTGAAAAAATATAAGACACAATATGAGACTCCAGTTAAATCCTCGCTGCAGAGATTTGAACGATCTGCAGGTTATTTTACAACTGTTTGTTAAACAAGTCAAATGAGAATTACAATTATCTAAACAACAGAAATAAAAGTGTGAATTATTTCCAGGTCTGATCTATATGTAATGTTTTCTTCACCACATTCCTCAGGTGATAAAAACAGTTTGTAACCGTTTGCTTCGAGTGAGCTTCCAGAGACGTGGATTTGTCAAACAACACCCCAAGAATTTTAAAGCTCGACTGAACAGGAGAACCCAGACAATGTCTAATAGAAGGAGTTTATTTTCAGTGGCAAAAATCGTCTCCTAGACGTTTAAGCATGAATGGTTACTACACAGCTATGTTTCAATTCAATACAGTATTTGCTATTATCAATTTAAGGGAACAAACAGTAAAGATGGATGTCGTCTGCGTAGAAAGGACTTTTTTAAAACGGCTTAACTGGTTAATAAGAATTATGCTGAAAATAAATAAGATGGGGCCAAATGCAGAGCCTTGTGGAGCCTTTGATTCTGAAAGGGTTCTACAGACTTTTCTAAAGCTCTAAGACTCTATAGAACAAAAGTAAGATCAATCATCTACACGTGGAGAGGAGAATCTTCACAGCAGCGAGCAGCCAAGAGGAGTCAAGGAACACAACCAGGACTAACCCAGGTGGTCCTAAAGGAAGCAGAAGATGGGAATGAGGTCATTGCAGGTCAGAGGTCATGATCCAACAGTCAGAAAGAGACTTTTGGATAAACATGGATCCATGGATAGTTGAAGGAGAAACACACCGAGGAACATCTGGATGATCCACTAAACTGATGTTCTGATGAGACAAAGAGGAACTTTCTGGAAGGAGAACGTCCACAAACATCTGGACTCTAACACTTTCAGATCCAGACATGGTGGTGGGAGTGTGATGATATGGGGCTTCTTTGTAGCTTCAGGACTTGGATGAATTGAGATCCTTGATGGAAAGATGAATTCTGCCAAGAAGAGTGAAACAGATTGATTAATGTTCACCGACTCTCATTACAAACGCATGACAGCAAAGAGTGGCCGACGTCCAAACTCAGATCAATCAGGAATAGGACTGTCATGATTAGTGGAATAAGGACGTACTGAACTAAATTCATCCACAGACATTAAATATTGCATTGGTAGGTGTTACGAATGTAACGTTCTGCCTTGAAAGATGTTACAAGAAGTTATTGCATTTTTTGCTAAATAATTAGTTTTTTTTGGTAATTTTCTTTAGTGTCCCTATCCTGCATTTCCATTAACCATCTTCTGCATGACACTTAAAAAAGACATGGAAATCCAGTTAATGTAAACTCGGGTGAGCGTGGCGGTGTGGATAAGCTCCACCAGCGTCCGGCGAGCCTCATGAAGTCAGGACAGGTTGTTGACAAGCAATCTTATACGAGTTCATCATCTGAGGCTGCTCATGTGGAAGCGGTAGAAGACCATTAGTTGCCACAGCACATCCATCACGCGGTGACCTGGCCAAACGGTAAGCACCGAATAATGACGTCCATTGATCCGTTCACTGACTGCCGACACCCCCAACCTTTACACGCACACACATTGCCCCTCCATTTTGCTCTTCACTGCCTCCATCAATTTCTCCTGCAGAAGAAAAAAAGATGAAGCAACCGTTGAGGAAGCTGATCTTGTGTTAGCCGTGTCACAGCTCTAATCTCATCGTGAACATTTAAAGATTTACATTAAGCAGCTCAATGAGGCTTGGCCTAACAATTCTCTTCACAACGTTCCTCCATCACAAGCTACAAGAAAAAGCCTCCTGCTCTGATTAAAGCGATTCATCATGTGGGCCGTTATTAAAAAGCATCTGTGACGTGTGGAGTTACTCACAGGTGACCACCGATGGAGGGAGGAGGAGCTTCACCTCCGCTCTGTCTGCACTGCTACACCTGCAGGAGACGCAACTTTTCTGTGCATGACAATGTTGTAATGCAAAAAAAAAAAAGAAAGTTTGCTCACTCCATTGACCTTCAACCTCCGTGGAAGTCTTCTGCTTCTGTTCAATCTAGCAGCAGCAAACAGGAGAAGAATTTGTTTAAAATTTAGACAGTTCTACTCTGAACTAGTTTAGATTTTAGATATTCCTCTTATGGATCCGGTATTTTATAAATAATTTTCTGTGATTTGATTTGATTTACTTACACACATAAAAAGGACAAAAGAAAAATGAACAAAAAAAAGTCCAAAAAGTAAAATCATGTGATGTGTGTTACAGAAACCCTTCTGGGTTCATTCAAGATGGTAACACACCTCTGTAGAAAATTAAATAAAATACAGTAAGTAAGCAAATAGAGAACTAAATTGAAGAATCTAAATTAAAAAAAAACACACAATTCCAAATCCAACTGATTTTATGAAAACTAATTTGGCAAACATGTAGTATTATTATTAATTATATTTTTATTAAAAAACAAAATTGAACCCCATTTTTATACCTTGAGATCTAAATCATTTATAGGTTATTTTTATTGGATCTTGTTATCAAGAACTCAAGCTCATTTAATAATTTGCTGCCGCGGTAACGGAAACAAAATTAACTTGTGATTTAACCTGAGCGAAAACAAGAAGGGAGGAGACAAAAAACACATAATTTACATAAAAACCTTTTATTTTAGAACAAGTGAAAACACAGCGTTAATTAAAGTCCTTTGAAACATGAACATAAAATGATCAATAAATACTAACGTGTCTTTGTAATAATAACAAACACTTTAGGCAGGGGTCTGTTACCTGTGTGAAAGGCCAAAAGTGGAGAACAAAGACTTTGATTGGAAATCAATAAAGAAGTTACTTAGAAAAGTTTCTTTAGAAACAAAAGAAAACAGATGATTGTGTGGTTTTTATTGGATGTTTTAATTATGTTGTTGTGATTTCTTCAACATGTTATCATTGTATAAAGTAAAACGCCTAAAGTTTTTTTCTGTGTAAAATAGGGTAAAGATATGTTTGGTTGGTAGATTTTTTTTTGTCTATTGGCCAACTTGACCAGTGACTCAAAAATTACATTTGGGCTCCTGGTCATAGATCGCTCAGTGAAACCACAGAGAGAAAATGTTCATGTTTATCTACGGGCGTGCTGCGGGCGACAAGTCGTAGTGAACACTCCTACAACATGTAAGGGGGGTAGTAGGTGAGGCACAGGTGTGGCGAACTTCCATTATCCCTGCAGAACCCATATGGGTCAACCTGCCCATACAGACTCAACCCAACAGCATTTAAACCTTGTGCTCTGTGATGGGGTCCAGATGACCCCACCCACACTGATGTGTGATCCCTCCCATGACA
The DNA here is from genome assembly GCF_002922805.2 of Oryzias melastigma. Classification (NCBI taxonomy): domain Eukaryota; kingdom Metazoa; phylum Chordata; class Actinopteri; order Beloniformes; family Adrianichthyidae; genus Oryzias; species Oryzias melastigma. Next base: position 28,001,599 of record NC_050521.1, on the reverse strand, counting down.
AAGATTTTATGTCTGCCACAGACACCAGTGAAGATAAAAAAAAATCCTTGAAAAAAAGTTCAGCGCGCTGTCGTGTGGGGTCCAGATGACCCCACTTTTAACGTAAACAGGGCTAGGATAGCACAAGGGTTACAACATTAACAAAGGTTTTGGAGGAATGTTGTTAGGAGCATCTCTTTAGACAAAGGGTTTTGTTGTTACAACAGATGGTCATGTTAGTGGATTTCAAACACAAGATCATTGGAAGTTATTGAAGGACTTCTTTCTGAGACGTCTGTCTTCTGACTGAACTTCCTCATTTGGTTCTTCATGTTCTGGTTCTGCTGTCTGTTCTGCTCGGCTCAGTCGTCAAGTTGCATCTGGTTTGGTCACAGTTTTTGCTCCCGTAACTTCTGCCCAAAGAAGGTCATGTGACTTCTGTTTCCAGCTGATTGAGGTCTTTGATCAGCAGACTTCAAAGGATTTATGAAGCAGACTTTTGGTTAGACTTCTGAATTTCTGCTTCTGGTTTCCTGCTCAGGTTCTTCAACCCTCCAACTGTGACAGAAGCTGGAGCTCTTAGCAGTTCTACGAACCGTTGTTCTTCTCTGCTGTCGTTTATACAGCCTGAAGGATCCAAATCTCGATAAATTTTAGGAAATTTGATGCTGAAGTACGACTTTCACACATGCAGTCCAAACAATATGGATTTTCTGAGCAGTTGCAGTAAATTCCAGCAGCATGGAGATACAGATCACGAAGGTTCATCACACTTTTCAGATTAGGAAAAAGCTGCAGATTCTTCACTTGTTTACCAAACAAACCCTTCAAAATATTGCCACATTAATTGCCACATTAATGTCCAGAAAACACCCCGGCTGAGCCAGAGAGAGCTGTGACCCGGCGGTTCAGTTCTGCAGTTTTACAGCCTTCCTTCCAAAGCAAAGTGCTAGATTTCTCTTCCTGTCAACCTTCCTGTGTTTCTCGACAAATAGGAGCAATTACCATGAGCCACACATCTCTGAGAGGCATGGGCGCCGCATCCACGCCGCCGTTTTCCTGGCAGAGCGGAACTCGGCGCGCTGCTCCAAGTTAAAATCGGAGATTGGACGAGAAATGAAAATCCGTTTGCCAGCCGACAGACAGACGGATGGACACAGTTTGAATCTGGACAAGCTGTCAAGTCTCTGACGCTTCTTCATGCAAGGAGACAGTTAATTTGACCCAGGAGAGAGCAAAGAAATTGATTTTAACTCTGTTAAATTAAGTCTGCTGAGGGACTCCAGGGCACCGGTCTCATGGGTTCATTTTATCCCGATGTGAAGATGATGAGGAGCTCGGCTGCCGACGGCAACTTTGTCAAGAGGCGTCTGACAAGCTTAACTTGCTCACTTTCTCACTGTCAAATCACACAGAAGTTAGGCTCACAATAAACTGCAGCTTCTGCGTGACGGGAGAGACGGCCATCTTTAGAAACGGCTGAACTTAGAGAAACGACACGAAAACTCAACAAGCATTAATGCTGGGAAAATGAAGCAGCTTCCTGTTGGGAGTCAGACACTCGTTGTGTTGTAGTTTAATTTTGAAGAAAAGCAATCCAAGTTCAGGAGGATTCTGAGGGAGGAGTGCTGCTAGTTTGACACTTTTCTCACAAATTTGTGTGGATTTCGTTGTGAGCCGTTTCCATCTGGTGACATAAACCATTATTCTGACTCTGAACTCATTTAAAGATGCTTTTTGACGGATTCTAAACAACCAGACTGACTCTGACGATTTTAAGAGCTTTATTTTGGTGTGAACTTTCTGAAAATCATTTAAATTTCCATCCTGACACTCAGCTCAGAAAACCAGGAATATCTAACAAACAATTCCAGACATTTTTCCAACAGAAAAGAACTGACTTGAATATTCATTTAGTCAAAATCAGAACTTCACTTTGTCAGATAAAAATTAGAATCTTGTGATTTCTTTGCTTGGCTGAACTGATAAACTTTAAGTCTTTTTTAAATTGTCTTCATTGATGCTTTTAAAAGAAAAAAACAATTTTAAAATCCTAATGTTTAAAATAGGGTTGTCAACAATCAGTCGATGTTGCTTTTTTTTTCTTTTGTCCTTTTAAAGGATTATAAGAACCACCAGCCACAAAGTCATTTGGATCGCACTCCAAATGAGTATGTTCACAGAAGAAGAAGACGGATACATATTTATAGTTTCATGGAAGCACAGCAGTTGTGCACGATCACCTGAAACAGAAGAATGCTGCGGCCTGTCACTGTCATTTTCAATCCTCAATGTAATTTTTACTCACATTTTATTATTAGAGAATGGGTGTAATGTTTTCAATCATCGTTTTTTTTTAAGAACAGTAATTCATATTTTGGATCTGGACTTCCTTCCAGTTAATCATTTTCAGCCGCCATCTTGTCAGCAACTAGGTCCCCTCAAAGAGTATAAATATTTTCACCGTCCAAGATCCACGATCTTTGTGAATGTAGAAGACTGTAGTAAAAATACAATTTGGGTAAAATGTAGTTTTTGCACTGAAATGCAGAATTACGGTGGATTTTAAGTAACCGGAAGTAAACAAATCTTGAATGTAAAGTGTTGAAGTTTTCCATTTTCAAAGTAAAACCAGTGAGTGAGTTTCGGAGTTGGAAAAAGGGGAAACTGAAGTTCTGCTTACAGACACAAGTTCTGAGAAAACCAATTTTCTTTAACACCGGAGCTTTAACACGTTTACATTCTTTTAACTCTTCAACAGCTAAAGTCATTAGGATAATTCCAGCGGATTCAGAAGCGGAGAAAAGCAGCCTCACTGATGTGCAGTGCTGCACAGCAGTGAAGAGATTACGTAATCACAGAGAATCCACTGGTTCTACCGTGGAGAAAACCGGCGTTACAAACCGGGTTCGCGCCGGTATGCTTTGACCTAAATGTGCTTCAGAATTTTGAAAATATATAAAATATTATAGAACATTTTCAGGATTTGTTGTAAAATGTAGTAAATTACCAATATTAGTCGACACTTTTATGTAGCAGCGGTGAAGATTTACACTAGCGAGACACGGAGCTTTAATATTCAGACAAGGGGGATCAGGGGCGGGGCTACTCGGCTCAGCACCAAAAGCCACGCCCCCTCAGAGGAGATTTTGAAAACAGAGGCTTCAGATCGAGATTAAAAATGGCTTTTTAAGACATTTAGGTTGTGAGATTTTGGTTAAAAACGTAAAAATCATCATTAAAATATTACTGGGAAGGTTTTTTTTTTTTTTTAATTGTCATAAGAGGACTTTAAAGTGACGAACAACATCTCTTTCTGTCTAAATATTAGAGGTTTTTATCAGTTTTGTTGAGTCTCTCCTGTTCTAAATAAAAGGTATAAATGATGGTTATTTTATTACACATCATTTTCTTTTTATACATCCAGTAAAAAGATGTAACAAATTAAGTATGTTTTTAATGCTAGCATATAGCTTACCTGGGACCTTAAACTTTTTATCTTTTATAAATTTAAATTGACAAACTATACATGTAAAATGTTAATTTATGTGAACATACATTTATGTCAAACATTAGCATTACCATACATGACACTTTTATAAAAAATAAAAAAACATCACACGTGAACAATAATCGTTGACTAATCGAAAACATAATTGGTGACTAATAAACTACTAAAATAATTGTTCGTGAAGCCCTAGTTTCTTGTAACAAAGAAACCAAAGGTCTCTGCTGTTCAGATGAAGCACAAACTCAATTTGAAGAAAAGATGTTTGAGAGAAAAAGTTTACCTGCAGCAGAATAGACGAATCCATGGTTACAGAAATCTTTACAGTAACCTAAACCTTTATAGATGCAATGATGATGAAACTAAAGCATAGAGGAAGAAACTTGATTCACACATTTAGACAGAAACCCAATCTCCATCCTATTTCACATATGAGGAAGAAGCATCGCCTTCATGGACACAAACACACTGTTTTCAGGAATCTTATACATATTTTCATTGTAAACTCCATCCTTCAGGTCGATCAGCACAAACACCAAGAAGCCTATGAAGGCAAACGGTGACTCTGTTGTGGAGTAAACCTCGATGGAGGGTTGATGTGGCTCTGCTGCTTTTATGAGGCGAGGATGAGGAGGAAAACAAGAGGGAGGCCGTTCCCTGAGGAGACGAGGACCAGCTCCAAATCAACTGATTGGGATCAACAGCACAGTCCACACATATGTTTGACTAATGGGGCGAATCAGTGCTGATCGGGGAGGCGGCGCGGCCACAAAAACAACCACATGTGACGGACAGACTGCAGATCAGCAGGTTGAGACCACAAGCAGGAATTGGCTCTCTGCAGACGGCGAGCAGCGTGCTAAATTGTGTTGTTTAAGCCCGAAAATGAGAAAATGTCTCTTTGGTAATGGCTGAAACGGTCCGAGTTCTGACCTCCAGCAGACGGTCAGGAGAAATAAAAGCTGTTTGTTAGCCAGATGAATTGGACTGGCCACATCTTCCACCATCATCGCTGTTCTGTGCTGTTAGATCTGGCTGGACAGGAGGGCAGCGGCTAAACAGCAGCTGCATTACCACCATGTGTCTGTTTGTGATGAAGCTTTAAATCGCTCCTCTCTCTGTGACCTTTTGTATGGAAAAGGAAACTAACCCTGATGTTAAAACGGAGGGAAACAACGGTTTCATCCCTCCTTTAGAAGAAAAGTCTTTATTCTGAAATGTTAACTTTCAGCTTAAAGTTGGTGACATCAACAAAACTTAAAACTTAAAACAAATCCAGACTCGCATGAACACTTTTGGGGTCACTTGGTAGGTCTGTTAGAGAGCTCCAGAAAACAAAGATGAAAATGAGCATTTTACTCCCGAGAGTGTTTTCAGAATTACTGCTGGTATATCTAAATATTATTTCAAATCACTTGATAACATTATAATTATATTAAACTGTACATTTTATGTTTTTTTCCCCGTTTTATAATCAACAGATCATTAGATCTTCAACTTGACTCGGTAGCTGCATTTCCATTGAATTTGAAATTGCGTAAATTGTGTTTGCGATAGTAAATCTTCCTAATGCTAGGTCTGTACTGTCATGAGAGACCTGGAAACGTTTTTGGAAATTGAAATTCCAATGTCTATGTCCTTAAAAAAATGGTGAAAAATGAAATCTTCTGCAAAGTTTCAGAAAAGTCCTAAAATTTGAATCATTTTGATGCAAAAGACAAAAATTTAAAAGTTTAACAACATATTCTAATTTAAATGCGGCAGAACTGCACCGTCGTGTTATCAGTGATGATAAAGCAGTTTGGATCTTCGTCAGTTCAGCGCGCGGCGCTTTCAACTTGCTATCGGACATGGATCGTGAAATGTAGCTTTGACAATAAGAGGCTTTTTAAGGAAAAGTATCAGCTGTGGCTACTGAAAGACCCTGACCAGAACCCTGATAAATACAGACTTTGACTTCAGCAGCTCAGGGAGAAGCGGGGCTGGTGAGCTTCATGAAAGGAAAGAAACACCGAATGGAATACGCTTCTATACGTTACTGCAGCTTCTTCCACACAAACGGCCGTTAATACGGCGGCTTTGGCAGACAAACTCGAACGCATCATAATGTGTCTTGGTTTGATTTAGCGACTATAATAGTCAGCCTGAAATGTGTTTATTTTTTATTTAGGATATTTAGTGAAAAGTTTTGAAAAAGTGGTTTTCGAGGCGTATCGAAATGGAAACACTAAGAGTCACGTGACCAACAACCGCATAACACGCTTTAGCAAGATACCGTCAGCATCACAGCTCAAAAGCTAAACGTCTGGTGCAGAATAGTTGGATCCACAGCTCCTCTGTAAAAACCACCGTTTCCTAAAATCTCTGCATCAGTAGCAGCTCCCACGTAGCTCGCCGCCTCACGGCCTGAATCAGACGCCGACGTCTCCTTTGATAGGTGATGATGAGCGCTAGTGTCATGACAGAAATGTCGATGGATCTGCGGCCAATCAAAGTACTGTTCACGTCCATGTTTCTGAACGACCTGTGTTTATTAGCATAATTAAGATTTAATGGAAATGGCGTGATTGTGAAAAAGTGTTTTTTGACATTTCTAGGATTTTGATCAACTTTATCTCATACTGTATGTGTGATGGAAACAGTTTCTGTGGCTTCAGAAAAACTTCTTCATAAGTGATGACATTAAATGAGCGGATTTTTCACCTTAAGAACCTGAACACGTCATTCTCCATGTTTGTTATGGTTAAAATGTTCTTGTCAACCATCAACTGTCGTCTAACAAACATTGAAACAGAAAGAAAATGTTTTTTTTCATGACTAATGTTTATATGTGCTAAAACCACTCAGAGTCAGAACAGATTCTTCTGTTGGTGGAATCTTCCAATCAGAGCATGTTTAAGGTTTGAGAGACTTTAGCGGCTGCTGGTTTATCGGCGTGGAGGTCGTCTGTGAGGTCCCGCCTCCGATCCTCCGTCTCCTGAAGGAGGACGCCGTCGGTGTTTACCTCGATGAGGAAAGGCCACAGCCCTCTGCAGAGGCGCCACATGCTTTTAAAATGTCATTTTCTAGTTCACTGCCCTGAAACTCTGCTCCTCTGAAGAAAAAACAAATAGCAGCTTTTAAATCGCAGCTGCCTTAAATAAAAATGCTCCAAACTGTAAAATGTCACCTGGATTCAGAGGCTTTAGATTCACAGAATCATCTGAACTCGTCGCCACATAACTAATCAAATCCAGATGAACTAAAGGGTCTTTTTTTCTTGGCTTGCCATTAGTGGTTCTGTAAGAAGAAAAATTTTCTGTTCTTTATTTAGAAAATGTTTCATCTGATGTCTAAAGAAATCTAATCAAACCTTTAAAAGAGCAGCATGAGGCTCTGCTGCTTATTTTAAATATGATTATTAGAACTTTAGTTTTTAGTGGTGGGGAATTTAATTATTTCAAAGAAAAATAAAACTAAATAATTGTAATTATTTAAATGTGTTAGACGATCGTTTGGTTACAGTTTCTTTCAGAGGCGACACGAACACAAAGACGTGTTTATTGCTTCTTTAAAACATGTTTTGATCAAACTCTGACTTGATTGTGAGATCCACTTTTCTTTGTTCTAGAACTCGAGTCACGGTCAGACAGTTCTGGTTTGAATCTGGACTTTGTGGAAAAACAGAAACATTCAAACAGAAAAAGGATCAACAATCATACAAATAATAGTCATTGTAAATGTGACTGAACTGCTTTTGTATTTTAGTTTTTGCAGCAAAGTAAGAAAATTACAAAATGACTGGATTATCTTCAGGGCCAAACGGACAGAAGGTCTCTGAAGACGATGGAACTAAAAGCTTCACGTAAACAGAAACAGGAGAAAACAGTCTGACAGCAAAAACACAAAACTCCTCACAGGAAATGAGCTCAAACAGAAACGACCGGATAATAACGAGTCACAGACCAAAGAAATAAAAGAAAAAGCAAAAGTTTGTTCAAACCCCCAGAGGAAACATGAGTCTGAAGAAGAGTTTGATCTGGTCATGAAGACTTTATGTTCTGGAAACGAGACTTTAAAAAAGAAGCTAAAGTGAGCGTCGTGGCGGTGGTAGGTTCATGATTAGCTCTTGTTTTTGTGGGAACCACCTGAACACTGGTCGTCTGCAGACGTGAATGAGGAGTGGTCACGACGATCCAAACATCCTGGAGATGAAACATCTCTGAAAACATTTCTCTGCTCTTCTTCATCCACAAACGAGAAGGAAGATGGAAACTTCTGCAGATGAAAGTTTGTTCTTAACAAGTTGAGAAAGTTGCATTTATCATTTATGGCTCTAACTTTTCTTCTTTAAATGTAAAGAAAAAGATCTAGAGGCATTTTTCTCTCCACTTCTGTCCTGCTGGGAATGAAGAAAACGAACCAAGAAGCTGCTTAGATTATTTAGGCAGAACAATAAACATGTGGAGGAGCCAAACAAAGCTCCTTCAGAAGGAAGACTCTCACTCCGATCTCTCTTTGTGAAACATAAAGTTTAGTTTATATAAAACTATTTTAGGCAGAACATTTCAGCTCCAACATCTTCATTTTTATTTATTTTATTCATATAAATCCTCTACATTTCAGAAGTGAACTGAGACGTGGATGAATGTCCTCATTCTAAACCGTCTCAGAGCTTTGGACGTTCTCACAAAACCACAGAGAGCAGAAAGAAAGCTTCTGAGTGCTCCCATCAAGGAGGCCCGCACTTTAGAGTCAGTGGAAGTACCGGTTCTGCGGAGGCGGGACGTGATGTTCAGGGTCAGGAGGACCCAGAGGACCTGAACCTGCTGACCTGCAGCTCTTCATCTGCCGGGAGCCGATCGATTTAAAGCTGCAGAGCGAGCCCAGCATCTGCAGCGACCTGCCTGCAGGGCTGTCGGATGAGAACGAGTGAGAAGTCGCTGTTAACCGATTCTGATATTTGCTTCAGTTCTTATTGTTTTGCAAACGACAAATTAAAGGTGAACAACATCAACAGAGATCCTTCTGAAGGTCTGAAGACAAAGAAATCCTCCTGAAATTCTGAGATGTCTTAGACTGCTCTAAGTTTAGTTTTTGAGTCGGAACATGTAAATATGACTAAAATTAAAGATTTCATGCATTCAAGGACTTTTGTTGTGTTAGCTTTCATTAATTATACTCAGCCACTAAGTGGTCAGCAACATGAACTGATGGAGAGGAGTCGGAGGATGCTGAAGGTCAAAGAGGTCATAGACTTTCTGCTGCAGAGCTCCAACCTTCATGTGACCTTCAGATCAGCCCAAGAACAGCACAGAGAGCTTCATGGAATGGGTTTCCATGGCCGAGCAGCTGCAATGCAAAGCGTGGATGCAGTGGAGTGAAGCACGGCGCCACCGGACTCTAGATCAGTGGAGACGCCTTCTCTGGAGGAAGGAATCACGATTTTCCATCTGGAAATCTGATGGAGCAGTCTAGGTTTGGAGGTTGCAGGAGAACGGGACATTTCAGACTGATGGAGGAGCAATGATGGTGTGGGCTTGTTTTTCAGGCCCCTTAGGTCCAGTGAAAGGAACTCTGAATGAAACACTTGGAACAACTCCATGCTCCCAACCTTGTGGGAACAGTTCAGAGCGGGCCTTCTTCTTCCAACATGCCTGTTCACCAGAGCACAAAGCAAGGTCCATAAAGACATAGAGGACAGAGTCTGGACTGGACTGACCTGGACAGAGTCCTGACCTGAACCCCATGGAACACCTTTGGGATGAATTAGAGCAGAGAATGAGAGCCAGACCTTCTCCACCAACATCACCCGACCAATGCACTAAATTACTGGAAACGCGCTCATCAACCTTGTGGACATCCTTCCCAGAAGAGTTGAAGCTGGAATAGCGAGGGTCAAAAGAAAGATGGCGCCAGAATCAATCTGTAGCCAGAAGCAGGAATTTTGTAACTTTAGCCGGTTGTGTAAGCGGAAATTTCCTAAACTTTAGGAAATCCTTTCAACGATATTTTAAAAATACTTTCAGACCTTTACGCTTTTAAGCTTTTAATTATAAATAAACAGTAACTGTCCAAAAGTTTAGTGATGAAGATGAGCTTCAAATGGGGCAGAAAACGTTGATAGTTTTATTTCTGGCAAGTCAATAATAACAAGTGTTAAAATGTGTATAACTACACCAGTTTACCTCCGGAAAAAAGGAGGTGAAATGCTGTTTTTTTCTCTGTAAACCAGCTGATCGGAGCCAACAAAATGATGTTTTTTCCTCTGTGGCACCGAGTGTCACAGAGGAAAAAACGGCAAAAAGGGTCAGAAAAAAGAGAGAAGAATTGGGAAAAAAAGAGAAGAAATGGGGGAAAAAAGGGCGAAAGCTTAAAATGGGGGGAGGACTTCCGGCCAATTATTTCAGACAAAAATGATGTTTTTTTAGCATCATGGGAACTGGAGACACCCCTCTGATTCTCTTGGGATGTGGCCGCTCCTCTCTATGGCCCTCCATGGACCTGGACACCCCAAAAACCAGCAGCACCCATAACTGGGCACGGCTTATTGTATAGTGTGATTTCTTGAATTCTCTGCTCCATCATCACCACTTCTACATAAACTGCATGTCTTGAATCTGAACCTTGACTCCCGGTGAGCTCAGATCTTTTTTCTCGGATTGTCCTGAAAGCTTGAAGAACTTTTCCTCAGATGAATTCTGTTATGAAGATCCCCCGTCTTCATTTGGAGAAACCTCTGCTGAGGTTTTCTTCTCTCCAGGTTCTTGTCATGCTCGTCATTTCATTCCCCGCCTGAACGTCTTCGCTCTACTCTAGCTCCAGGATGATTACGACACTCTAATGGCGGCATGATCAGCAGATTGATATGTGGCATTTATCCACGACGGAGCGCGGCGCTCTCGCTCCTCTCAGGCAGGGACAAGAGCAGACACAACCTTTCAATAATGGAAAGGCTGTCTGCGGCTCAAAGGCTGATCCTTTTGTTCTAATTAACCTGTGAAATGAGTTCAGCCGCCGCCGCCGCACCTGCAGCTAAACGCTCTAATAGTCTGTGAACGGAGACGCCAGGAGAAGAATGCCAAGAGGTGGAAGGTCCACCACGGATGCTCCTCGCCTCTGCTAGCATTAGCATCATGGAGGTGGAGGCCATTATCCACAGCTGGATCTGAAGGGTTTGAGAGTGACTGGCAGGAAGACGGCAGCATTTATGAAGACCCTGCAGAAACACTGAGATCATTAAATCGATCTTTAACTCCTCATGAGGATTTTCTGTTCCATGAGCTTCTGAGAGATTTAAAGACCCACTCCGATCTAGATCACCTGCAGACGCCCGTATCCTCCCCTGACCCACTTTACTCACTCCTGGATGCATTTTTACCGTCTAGAGATGTGAGAAGCTTTGAACAACATCACGATATCAGGGGGGCGGAGCTTCTACCAGACTTTGGCTGCAAATGGCTGCAGCAAACAGTCTCTTTCCAGCAGCTGAAGAAGTTCAATTCAAATGCAGATGACTGGAGTTTTTCAGCTTTTTTCTGCAGCTGGAAGCTCAAATCTCCAGTCTCTGCTGCTCCAAACTCCACAGATCTGCTTTCTATTTCTGCAGACAAAAAGAATACGAGTCGAAAACTCAAAACCAACTCTCCAGCCCGGCGCCCGCGGCGGCGATGCTCTGCAGGCGGACCCGCTCATCTTACAGAGAGGATTTTCAAATGCGGTCAGAGGCAGAGGGCCCCCCCGTTAACAAGAGAGGCCGGCGGCAGCGCTGTCAGTCAGCGGGGGATCCGAGGAGGCTCATCGGTCTGCAGGAACCCACTCATGTTCATTCCCTGCAGCACAAATGCAGCTCCATCAAGCCGACACCACGAATGGAAGAAAACATCCAAAATGATGCTCAGCCTGAACATACAGCCACCGGTCAGCACGGCATGATGGGAAACCACAGAGAAAACACATATATGTGAGAAAAGAGACATGAAATAACCATAAATATTAGAATAGTTCTGATCAATGCAGGTGATAAATATTTCATTATGACAACAAAATAAAAATGGTACATGTAGAAATTCAGGTGAATTCTTTCAGAATGAAGAAAAAAAATCTTCTGAGTCAAAGATGAATTAGAAAAGTATTTATGTAAAAACATTTTATAGTGTTAAACTGTTCTGATAATGAAGATATTTGCCTAGTTTTTATTGTTAACTAGTATAGAAATGTTTACATAGATTTGCATAGACTTCTCATTGAAATGGTTGTTGGAACATGCCATGCTGAGGGCGGTGTGAACGTAGCATTAGAGTGGAGGGAGGGGGACACGCGTTGATCACCTCCTGTACAGTCGACGTAGCCTTCACACTCCGGTCCAGTTCATCTGTTTCAGTTCCTTCTGACAGCAAACAGAAACACAACTTCTCTCCAGCTGACAAACGTTTTCTCCGTAGCTCTGAGTCTGGCATCCGCATCACCTCTCGGCTGTTATTTTTACTCTGCAGCCACTTGGTGATTGTGTGTTTGGGGTGGGGGGGCCCCAGGCTTTAAGTATTGAGTCTTATTACAGCAAGCATCAATGCAAAGTGGGAAACAGCCGGGGGGCTTCGGCATTCGCTCCAGAAAATGAGCAGACTTCAAAATGTCATTTATGGAGGCAGGGCAGAATAAATGGACCACATTTAGTGGAAATGGAAAGAATCTGACGCTGGGAACTCTGCAGCTCCTGGATGTTTGGCTACACAAAAAAAACACACTTTGTTTGACTTGTTTAAAGAAACCCACATTTTCACACATTTTTATTTTGAACGCGAACTTATAACCAGTTCAAACTTTGTTTAAAAGAAAAACTGTTGGGTTTCCTCCTGGTTGCATGACAGCATTCTGCTGTATATTTAAATGAATCATTAGTTTGACTTAGACGTTGATGAACAGTAGCCACATAAATATTCACAAGGATGCTGTCCACTTCATTTCAGGTAAATGAACAGGTAAATGTTCGGTTCCTCAAGCCTTAGTCAGATTTACTGTGGCGGTTGCCTGCAGCATACCCATAGAAAAAAATCCACAAGAACATTTTGTCTCCTGAGGGTCACCTGCATGACCCTTTCAAATTCGAAAATTTTTCACCTGCAGACAGCCCAAGAGTTCTTTGAGTTCTTTGAGGTAAAGAAGTAAAAAAACAAAAAACCTCCACACATTTAAATAAAAATGTAATTTAAAATCCATTAAATGTTTTTTCTGTTTTTATTAATTCAAAGAGAACTATTACTATATAGATAAATAAAATCATATTTCTGAATAAAAATCATTTTTCTAAGAAGCTTTTTACTTGAAGACGTGATTTCTCTTTGCTCAAACCTAATCCTCCTGCTTGTTTTCTTGAGCCCGTCTCCTGTCCTTTTGCTCTTGTTGATTCAAAGATGAACTTCCATTTAAAGATCTTTTCTCTGCAAATTTTCATTGGTATTAAATCTCTGAACTTTATCTTCACACTCGCACAGACCTTAACCTTTGTCCAGGCTTTCATCCAGGCTTCCTGAGCAGCTGTCTCAACAGAAGCTCTTCATCCTGAACATTTATTTGACCTGAACTCTTTGTTTAACTGTGTGCAGATGCTCTCCGTCCAGCATCCGGCTGAAGGTTCCCTCTGATTCCTGATGCTTGGAAGCATGAAGCAGATCCAGTTCATGGAGATCAGAGGAAAACAAGTCAGATTTTTAAAAATGATGCACTTAGTTGATAAAAGTTCAGGAATGGCTGCAAAGGGAAAAATGGAGGATGGTCTTGAGTGGAGCTGAACGAGAAATAACTAAAAGCAGATCCAGTAGGAGCTCATAGTCTGCATTATCAGGCATTAATGACACCCCCCCATTAAACTAAAATGCAGCCTCCTGCCTGCACACAGCATCAGGCTCGCTCAGGTGGGTCCATTACCCAGGTGTAATTAGAGACTGGACACTGTGATTTCCAGAGAAGCTTTCACGGACGGTCGACCCCTGTCTGACGTTCTTAATGTTTTAAGCTACTTTTGGACTTTCCTTGCTTTTGTAGGGGGGATATTAAAATTCCTCTGCTGTTGCCTTTTTTTAGAGCAAACAACCAGAGAAGCTCAATTCCAGGAAGACACAGCGGAACACCAGAGTAAAAAAGGAGCTGAAAAAAATGACCCAACAGCCTCAGATGTCTTTAAGGCTGATGGGGAAATCTTTCAAAAAGGACATTTTAGGGGAAGCTTATTGTAGCACAGAATCAAATATAGTCATGGAGGCCATTTCTCTGCTGACTCTATTTGTGCCCAAAGAGGTAACGTCCTGCCATGTATGAGTGGGAGTCGAGCTGTAAAACTCATGTACACGCAGGAGTCGAGCAGAAAACGTCCCACACGAGCAGTAGTCAAGCAGGAAACTTCCTGCATGGGTAGAAGTCGAAAGGGAAACTTCCTGCATGAGTGGGAATTAAGACCGGAACTTCTTACATGAGTGGGAGTCGAGCGGGAAACGTCCAGTGGGAGTGGGAGTCAGGCGGGAAACTTCTTCCATGGGCGGGAGTCTAGCGGTAAAAGTCCTCCACAAACAGGAGTCACTGTAAACTTCTTAAATGACCGGGAGTCGAGCGGAAACACCTCGCATTAGCGGATGTCGAGAGGAAAACTTTTTGTATGAGCAGGAGTCTAGCCGTAAAACTCCTGCACATACAGGAGTCGAGTTGGAAACTTCAGCACGAGTGGGAAAAGTCCCTCGAAAGTGGGAAATATATCTGATGTGAGCGGAACTAGCCTGACCCTGTCTGCCAGTACAGTGGTACTGTCCTCGATGTCCACACAATGCTGCAGAGACGTGTCAGCCAAGACACTCCCCCACCATCCAGAGAGTTGAGATACTCAGGGCGGACCTCATTCACTCCTCGTGCCTTGCAAAAAAGAAGCTCGTCGACCACCTTGTTGACTTCAGCTTGGGTGATGGACAGCTCCACCCCAAAGTCCTCAAGAGACGGCATGTCAGCAGGATTACGGAGATCCTTGAAGTACTCCCTCCACCCCCTGACAATGTCCCCAGTCAACAGTTCCCTACCTGCGTCAAAAATAGTTCCTGGAGAAAACTGCTTTCCCCTCCTGAAGGGTTGGATGGTTTGCCAGAATCTATTTGAGGCCAACCGATTGTCCTTCTCCACTGCCTTACCAAACTCCTACCATGACTTTCTCCCGCAGCTCGCTTAGACTGCTGGTACCTGTCAGCTGCCTCTTGATTCTCCTTAACCAGCCAGGCTTGATAGAACTCGTTCTTCAGCTTGAGAGGCATCCCTTACTTCCAGTGTCCACCACCGAGTTCAGGGATTACCACAAGAGACACCAGAGACCTTGTGACCACACAGAGACAATACAGTAGAGGTGGAAAACATGGTCCACTTAGACGGAGTAACACCTGCCCCCTCGATACTTGTTTGAAGCTGTCCAATATGTGGGAGTTAAAGACTTTTTCAAGAATGAAAAAACCTCTCAGTATATTTTTTAGTAACAAAAGAGTATTTTTTATAAAGAGACTTCCTCACAAAGACTCTAAACATTTGTTCTCATTGAAGATCAGCATTGTGCCTTGACAAACATCCCTGACCTCTGAACCCGCACTTTTTCATAGCAGTGACGAGCAAACAGTATATCACATTTGGCAACGAGACAAATCACTTTTTCAACTGAAGAGCATGAAACAAAATCCTTTCTAAAAGCTTCTTTCTCCTTTATAATCTAAGGTTTTCTCTTCATGTATTCTTTCTATGGTAGCCTTGAAGGTCCAATCACATCAACAAATCATTTGACACAAAAAACATTGAAGATCACAACATTCAAATAAACAGAAGAAGCCACTTAGATAAGCAGCAAAATGTTTTCAAGGAAGAAAATTTTAAGTCCAGTTGCTATGACAACTTCAAGACAACGCCACCTGGATGAATGAGAACATTCACCGACAATTAAAAAGGAAAGTACATTACAATATTACATTGCATTTTAAAAATCAATTAAAAATTGTTTAATTTTTTTTTTAGAAAACAAAAGTAATTTCCGGAAATCAGAATAAAATGTTAAAAACACAAAACTGGGAAAGTTCGGAACAATGGGACATCACTGATGGGATGATGACGTTTGTTTAACTTTTCAGCAGGAAGTTGCATAGGGATCAGGGGATCTGCCCTCCAGTGGTTTGAATCCTATTTATCTGATAGATACCAGTTTGTTCATGTAAATGGACAGTCCTCTCATTGTACTCGAGTTAGCTACGGAGTCCCACAGGGCTCAGTTCTAGGGCCCATTCTGTTCACGCTTTACATGCTGCCCTTAGGAAACAATCAGGAAACATAGCATTAATTTTCACTGTTATCCACTGGCTACCAGTTGAATCCAGGATCAAGTTCAAAATCCTTCTGTTAACCTATAAGGCTCTGAATGGTGTGGCCCCATCCTATATTAGAGATCTCATAGTTCCTTACCAACCAATCAGAACACTTCGTTCACAAAATGCAGGACTGCTTGTAGTTCCTAGAATTTCTAAAAGTACAGTTGGAGGTAGAACCTTCAGCCATCAAGCCCCTGTTCTATGGAATAAGCTCCCAGCTCATGTCAGAGAGGCCAGCACAGTTTCTACCTTCAAAACTAGCCTTAAAACATTCCTCTTTGGACAGGCGTTCTGCCAGGCTAGCTAGTAATCAGAGAATATTCCCTCTCCTGTGGTCCTTGTGAGGCTAGATTAATAAATTAATATTGATGCGTTTAAATATAAATTTAGATTTTCTATCAGCGTTATTTTTCAGATCAGCTCTGGGGTTCTGTTCTCTATTCTCATCTACTTCTCCTCTCTTCTATTCTTTATTATTTATTGTATTTAGTTCTCCATGCTTTTGTTGGTGCAGTTCCATTCACATGTTGTTCTTCTTTCCCACTCTCCTCTGGGGAGCGGGAGAGATTTCAGATCCCCGGTGGATCGCCCACGCTCCCACTCTTGGCCGTGGACCACGCCCCCGACAACATCCTGCATCTCTGAATGAGAGTGATTCCTGCTGGGTCGTCTGTCCTCCTGCTCCTGGTCGTGGACTGCTCTTCTGCTTCATCTTGACCATGGACTTAATCATCACTCGTCCCTCAGCTTTATCTGAATCAACTCTTTTAGATACGTAGTTGTAGAAGCTAATCCTTTTTTAACAGTTCTGGTATCGCCTGTCCGTACTGGGATAGGATCTCTCCCTCACGTGGAAATCCCTAAGGTTTCTTCTTTTATCCTGACTCAGGTTGTTTTTAGTAGTTTTTCCTTACCGAGATCGAGGGTCTAAGGGCAGGGATAACCAGTTTTATTTAGACTTAGTTTTTAACTATTGTTCATATTTTGAAGCCCAATAAGGCAAATTTCTTTGTGATTTTGGGCTATATAAATAAAATTGAATTGAATTGAATTATTCAATAAGACAATTCACTAATAATAAACTTTTCAATAAATAAAATTATCATGAAATTTTGAAAAACCTGCACACAAAATTTAAATTGACCATATTTTTATTAAATAAATGTCATATTTGCTTTAAAAAGTTAAACAATAATTAATATTTATTTTAATACATATGTATTTTATACTTCTGTATATTATTATAATTATGTTTTTTCCCAGAAACTTTGATTTCAAAATGATTAGTTTTCGAAGTAGTTTTTTTTTTTTATTTCACATTGCTGTTTTTCAGGATGACTTATTTATTTCATAATGAGCTTTTTTCAGCATAATGACTGTCTGTCAATCACTGAAAGTGGGTGGGATCTAAACGCTCATTGGCTGATCCTCTGAGATCAACTCGTATTCCTGGACTCCTGCTTGTTCTGTGCCGCGGTGCTGCTGTAGCTAGAAAGAAACTCAAAATGAGCAGATGATGTATTTCACTGACATCCATACAGCTTTCCTGACCTTAGTTGATCAAATAGACAATCAGATGTTATTTTGAGTTGTTTGAATGACATTCTAAAAAAGTTCGGCTTGAAAAATGATGCTAACATCCACCACTCGGTTTTTGCGAGTTGGAAAGCAATTGAGCCGCGGTCCATGTGGACCACGCCGTGGAGGAAGTGTCCTTAAGCGCCGGTCGTCCACGTCTTTAAGTTCCAGTTGAGACTCTCAGGACTCTCGTTCTCTGTGGTATGAAGGTACTGATAGCATGTTAGCCGTGTCTGGAAGCTCTGTTCAGAGGAGAATGCTGGGAGGTTTAAGGTGAGTTTTCTCTCTCATCTAAGCATATTTTGTATAATTCAGGAATCTTTCATTTACATAGTTTACCATTTACAAGTTCATTATTATTTAATTTTGCTTTAAGCTGCATTGAGTTTTCTTCTATAGCTAAAATGTTATACATGTGCTGCACAGCAGTACCTATAGCTTCTGCTCAGAAGCAAAATTCTTAAACGAGAGAATGGCATCATAATAAGTGACAGTACATTTAAAGGATCTTTTTATTATTATGAAAATAATAATTAAAAACATCATAGAGTTTAGGAGGCCAAAGCTGTCTCCCCGTCCCACAGGAGTTCTTTGTCTGCCGCTCAGCCAGCTTTCCAAGGGCTGGTTTAGCGAGCAAGCAAGCTTTGCGTCAACATCGCAGAGAAAGCTTTTGGTGTAGCTGGGCGACCTCTGCCGTTTTTGGTATTGCGGGGAGATCTCTGCCGCTCTCGGCGTACTCCGGCGACCTCTGCCACACTTGGCGTCAGAATCCCAGAGTGAGCCTCGACGTTCTCCGCGTCGCGGGGTAAGCTCCAACGGTCGCATGGTGAACTTCAACTCTTGAGCGTGTCGAGTTTTCAAAGATGGGTGGGGCTTTGATCCTGGAGCTGCAGAGCATGACGGGAAACTTCTGGGACACCAGTTGACCAATCACGAAATTCAACTGTAATGCCTTGTTTCAACCTGTAGGTGCTGAACCTCATCCCAGCACAAAGACAGTTTTTAACCATCATTTCAAGAATTAAGCAAGTTTATTATAAAATTGTAAAAAAAAAAAAAAAAAAGAGGGGTGAGATTCAGCACCGCTAAGTCTGAGGCCATGGTTCTCAACCTCTCAACCGAAGAAAGATAGTTTGCCCTCTCTCGGTGGGTGGAGTGCTCCTGCCTCTGGTGAAGGAGTTTCAATATCTTGGGGTCTTGTTCACAAGCGATGGAAGATCGGAGCGTGAGATCGACAGGCGGATTGGAGCGGCGTCCGCTATTATGCGGTCGCTGTACCGGTCCGTTGTGAAAAGAGAGCTGAGACAGAAAGCAAAGCTCTCAATTTACCGGTCGATTTTAGTCCCAGTACTCACCTATGGTCATGAGCTCTGGGTCGTGATCCCGAGATCCCGACTACAAGCAGCTGAAATGAGTTTTCTCCAGAGAGTGGCTGGGCGCTCCCTTAGAGATAGGGTGAAGAGCTCGGTCACCCGGAGAGAACTCGGAGTAGAGCCGCTTCTCCTCCGCATCGAGAGGAGCCAGTTGAGGTGGCTCGGGCATCTGGTCTGGATGCCTCCTGGACGCCTCCCTGGAGAGGTGTTCCGGGCATGTCCCACTGGGCGGATGTCCTGGGGAAGACCCAGGACACGCTGGAGAGACTATGTTTCTCGGCTGGCCTGGGAGCGCCTCGGGGTCCCCCCAGAAGAGCTGGAGGAAGTGGCCGTGGAAAGGGAAGTCTGAGCCTCTTTGCTTAGACTGCTGCCCCCGCGACCCGGTCCCGGATGAAGCGGAAGAAGATAGATGAATGGATGGATGGATGGAATTATATCCATTTTTGGCAAAAATATAAAAAAAACCTAGCATTTCTCAAAATGGGATTTTTTAAAAACATTTTTACCTTTAGTAGAGGCCAAATTAGTGAAAAAGCTAGCTTGTTACCTAATTACTAACTGAACTCCAAATTAG
>NC_050521.1:27960424-27978581 GCF_002922805.2 Oryzias melastigma | reverse complement strand
ATGCTAATATCAGTAAATGATATTAGATCCTCCATTTGGCTTTCTTTAGAGGGGACGTTTGGGGCTTCAGGAGGTCCCACGGGCTCCTTTTGTCGTTCCTCCTTATTTTCATTCTGCTGAGTCATGCTAATATCAGTAAATGATATTAGATCCCTCATTTGGCTTTCTTTAGAGGGGACGTTGGGGGCTTCAGGAGGTCCCACGGGCTCCTCTTCTCGTTCCTCCACAAGAGAAGATTCATCTTCAAATCTTCTGTAGTGGAATCTCCTGGCGTTCTTGAGAATTCTTAAAATCTTTTTAAGAACCATTTTTGTCTCTTGTTTTTTTCAGTTTTCCGTAAAGCTGGCTTAAACTTAAAGTTAGTAGTCTCAGTAGAAACTTGAGTGTTGTCTCGTCTCACTAACATCAGCTATAAAGATTTCTCGCTGAAATTTATGACTTTGAATGAGGTCACGCAGTGAAATCAAGCATCATTTTACATCACTACAATGATGTCACAGCCCTGTGATGACATCACTTTACACTACAGTGATGTCACAGCCCTATGATGACATCACTTTACGCCAAAGTGATGTCACAGCCCTTTGATGACATCACACTGTTTAGCAATTTCTGTAAGGTCAATTTAGTCCAATAAGATAAATAAACCTGAACCTGAAATACAAAAAAAAAAAGAAACATTGGGGAGATTGTTTTTTTCAGCCAATTCATTTAGCTGCTATAGCCATACATAAACATGTAGTTTTTTTGGCCAAAATCCAAATAACTGTGTTGTTTTCTAGAACATGGTTCTTTTCAAAGCTTCTCCATCGATCTGAAGGAATCCTCTCAGAAAAAAAAATATTTTCTTCTGAGTATAACATCCATTTATCCATTCATCCATCTATCAGTCAAATTGTTTCCATTAGTGTCTAGATCATCAGTTCCTTCCAAACTCTGTGGCATTTTATCCAAACTTTCCATGTTTTCATTCTGGGAGTGAGTTGTAGAAATTGATTAAAAGATGAGAATCACACAGAACAAACAAATAAAACAAACAAACAAAATACTAGTTCTACTTGAAATTCTGAAATTGAAAATGCTACTATAAATGTGATTGTTTTGTCACTAAAATGGATATATTTTCCCTCTAGATTTTCCCTCAGAGCTCATGACTAAAGGTGAGTACTGGAAACAAGATCTAGAGCTTTGCTTTCTGGCTCAGCTCTCTTTTCACCACAACAGTCCGCCTCTCAATCTCACGCTCTAATCTTCCCTTACTCATGACCCTAAGAAACTCAAACTTGTCCACCTGGGCTGGAGCACTCCACCTACCTAAACTCCTCTTAGGGATTCCAATCTTTGGCCTCCTAACTCATCCAGCATCAAACGACTCGTGAAGAAAAAGAAAACATGAATAGAGTGATGAATTTTCTCCTGAGAACGGGTCAGAAAAATCCTCCAGAAAGCAAAACATGCAGTTTAAACTGCAGCATCATATGGATGAGATTGAAACAAACAGATGTTTGGATGGAAAGTCTGAAAACAGACGAACATGAGCAGACGAGCATACTGAAGGGAACGAGGGAATGACCGAAAAAACATAGAATAAAAACATCCCCTCTGATTTCATCTGCTGTGGACTTTTTCATATCCGAGGGAATCTGTCCATCTGTCTCAGAGCCTCTTTCATCTTCTTGCATCTCCTTTTCCATCTCTCATTATTTCCTCTGTCTCTCCGAAGCAGCGGCGGAGGCGGCAAGAGTCGGGCGACGCCTGATTAGGAGGTTAAACCGAAGGGCCGGCCTGGTGGCAAATCAATCTGCTAATAAAAAACGGGGCGACGGTTCTATCGGCGCCACCTTTGAGTCTTTGACTCCTGATGTGAGGATTTTAATGAAGGAGAAACCTGGAGCAGCTCTTCAAAATGAACAACTCGAACCTCCAGAGTTACAGAGAAGGTACATTTTAGTATGAAGAATGAATCTGCATTAAATCAGACTCCAACCCTTGCAAAGTGTTGCCATAACAACGTCTCTTTAATGGTAAATAAGAAAAACAAGCATTTTTGTTCAGAGTTTTGTTGGACGGCTTCATCTCAAGTTTTCCAGTGGTGATCACATAGCTCACAGTCAAAACTTTAACAATCCCATCAGTTTATGACAGCTGACAGTTTGACACTCGTGTTCTGCTGGCGCTCGAGCCTTTGGACGCCATGATGACTCAAAGTCAAATGAGGTGAGGATAATCGACTTGATCTTTACAATCATGAAACCTTCCACCCACTGACCAACACACATTAGCCGTAAGTGAGATATGAGCTACGATTACCAGAAAAAAGTTTGGATTTCTGCATAAATTGAAAAGAACATAAATTGTTCTGTTTATCTAAGTCACAGTATTAGAAATTCATTCGGATTAAACAAAAATCACACAAACAGAACAACTCTCAATAAAGAGCGGGAAAAGTAAGTGAACCCCTAGACCAAGTCTCTGCTTTTGGTCCAATTTTTTACCAATAAAAACAGTAAGAATCACAAAAATACACTTTATATCCGTGTGACCAATGAGCCATTTATCTACAAAATGAACCGTTCAAATATTTACAATCATTGAATTACAGCTGGTATGTTTTCCTATTTACGTCTTCTGACTGCAGCGCATACAAGCTCCTTTCAAACTAAAATACATCTGGTGTCTAATTACATTCTCCTGCTGCAGCAGAATTACTTGAATTAAAAAAGCCACAAAACCAATTTAAACATGGCGTTCACCATCACTTTGACTATATTGTGCCTTCAAACTTTTCCTTCCAAATATAAACATGATCATGTTGATGAAAAATCAAGTTTTTAAGTAAAATGTATACATGTAGTACTGTACTGTAGTACTTTAGAATTTTGCATCTCAAAAGTAATAAAACACTGCTGTGCAGTAGACAAGAATATGCTTTACGTTTACTCTAAATATAAACTGCCACAAGACTCAATAGACTAAAACAAACAATAAATCCACATAAACATTGTTTACATAAGTTATTTGCATTTTTCTCTTTAAAAGTGGGCTCCGCCTACTTTTTTTGAGGCGTCTGGTCAGTTTATAACCTGAAAAAGGGGTTATCAAGAATATGTTAAAAGCTATCAGAGCAAAAATGGTTATTCTGATCAATGGAATGACTGAGTACCACTTGTTTATTTCTCTATAGAAGTCTCTTTTTTATTTGGCTTCTTGGAGCCACCACCAGGTGCTTCCTGTTTATAACACTAGGGGCAGGAACCACTCAGTCCAGTCAATGACCATAACCTTGAGTTGAATTGTAATATGATGTGTTGGTTTTAGCTGAACTTCCCTATAAAACCATCACTCCAGTTTGGATTTTTCTGTCCTAAAGAAGAATGGCCTCAAAAGAGAAGACCAGCAGTCGTGAATTGTAGACCTGTGGGAAACTGGGAAAGTATCTCTAAAAGCCTTAATGTGTGTGTCCACGGTGAGATTAAATATCTACGACTGGAGGAAGTTTCGTTCTCTCGCTGCTCTCCCTGGTCGCCCTGAAAGATGAGTGCAGGAGCACAGCAGAGAATGATCAATGAGGTGAAGAAGAACCTCAGAGTTTCAGCTAAAGACTTCCAGGAACCCTTTGCCACATCCTAACATTTGTGAAGAACAATCTACAGTAAGAAAAACCTTAAACAAGAATGGAACTTGTGGGTGGAAACCACTGCTTTCTAAAAACCATTGGAGCACATTGGAGAACTTTCAATGTTTGTCCCACCATCAAATCCCACTGGACACAGAAGCTAAAGCATCAATTATTTAACGGCGGCAGATATCAAAGCTATACCTCATCGCTCAGATCACACAGGAGCCTGGGGAGCCGCCGTGCTATCAAACCTGATGGATGTTGTTCGATGGATTGTGGCAATAAATTAAGTTGAGCCTCAAAAGCCTTTGAAGAGACGCTTTACTTTTATAGATAATTCCTCCTCTGCCAGAATGAATCCATCGAGTGTTAAGAGGAAGTCAAATCAGTGAGAACGCCGCTGTTTGTGACAGTTTGAATGTGCGGCTAATTCCTGTGGGGTTACGGTTGCTAATGGATACCAGTCGTTCCTGGTTACTCACACTGTAGTGGGTTAGATTTAACCAAAACCAATCATATTCTGATGATTACGGATGATTTGATCAATTGAATCAAGAGTTTTAAAATCTGACCAGAGAAAACAAAAATATAATTCATCTAAAAAGTCTCCAAACTCAAGGAGATGCACCGAGAATCCAGGAAACAAATACTTAATGTTTTTACAGGAGAATATGTTGTAGAATCTCTTTCCACCAATGAATGGTCTGAATGTGAGGATCTGTGATCTCCAGACTTCAAACAATCGGTTGATCCTCGTTTGACTCCAGTGTTCACTGAAGTCTCTCTGAAATAAGCAAAGAAGCTTTTTATAAATAAAATTCTCAATAAAAACGAAGGAATAACCTTTGTTTGTTGATGCATATTTTTTTCTTTGGTCTAATTATATGTGTGGATTTCTTCTTAAACTTGTGAAGGTGTTATCATTATTGTGACACCTGCTTTAGTCCTGAAATATCCTCATTAATTAGGCTTGTTTGGTGAGAAGTGAAGCCGCATCACCTGGTTGGAGCTCGCACATGAAGATGCAGCTGCTGGTCTTCCTGACAGAGACGGAGCTAATTATTTAAATGGAAATGGATCCATTTACAGAAGTGATCAGGAAGAAAGTGCATCGTTTCTTTAATTATACATGGACATTCTACAAACCTACACTGATCTTAACGAAGGGTCATTTTTGATTTGGATTTAATGAAAAAGAGACAGTTTTTACCCAGAATCCCTGAAGAGGTTTGAACAAACGATAGAAATGAAACAAAAATGTAATTTAACCCTTTAACACTGGAGCTCTAGTGTTTGTTCTTTGATTTATTGTAACTTTAAGTCCATTAACACAATAATTCCAGTAGATTCTGAAGGGGTAAAGCGCCGGTTTCCGCTTTACTCCTTCAGAATCTACTGGAATTATAGTGTTAACAGTTGAAAAGTTAGAGTATGTTAAAGATTTTGTGTTTGAGTTTGTATGTCTAATTAATGTGCAGAAAATGTTTTTTTTTTTATTGATTTTGACAAGTTAAAGTAGAATTCAAAGTGATGTCTTGCTCTGTGAATTCATCTGCATGAACACAAACGTCTGAAGTTAAAAAGGTTTGTAACATATAAACAATATTTTCAATATTTACTGTTAGACACAATTTTAGGAGCAGTTTGCTAGTTTCATGAGTACTTCCGGCTTTTCCGTTAAATGAAGAGAACAGTGTCATCTGCATACTTGTTCAATAAATGAATGAATTCATTTTTTTTCGAAGTTGCAAAACGTTTAACCAATGCAGGTCCTTCATGTTTGGTTCTACGGATGTGATAGGATGCTTCCTATTGTTGGTTATAGAAGAAGATGAGGAGGTCCTGATGAAGAGGAGCAGACCTCAGTTGTCAGAGGGAGTTAATCAGAACATGGGGATCATCAGAATCTTGAAGCTTAACCCCTTGGTCCTCTTCTCCCATCAGTCTGGATTTACATCTTTGTTTCCTGATGTCAAATATTGTTTCTTTTGTGAAGATCACTGTTAAAAATACTGAGCAGAAATGGTCCTTAAACGGAGCCCTGAAGTACATCGTGAAATGTTGATTATTTTGTGTTATTTATTCTTTTTCTATTTTATATATTTAGCTATATTCAGTCTATTTTACTTTATTTAGTTATTTTACTCCATTTGTGGTGCTGTACAGACGCTGGTACCTGAGTTTCCCTGAGGATTTCCAAAGGAATTAATGAAGTCTTTTCTATTCTATTCTACATTTGACCCTCAAACTGCTTCCTATCACTCTAATGGGATTTAATCCAAGCTAATTTTATTATTTAAAAAACAAAACTCAATAATTTACTAATAAACACATGATGATTAACAGCATCAAGTCCCAAAAACATCTCCTTAAAATGGGATTTATACATAAGCTGTTTCTTCCAGAAAACAAAAAGATTAAACAAACTGTATTGGAAAACGGTTTGTAATTATTCAGTCGGTCCAGTTCTGATCAAATGTTTTTAGTGAAACCAGAGGAGCAGATAAACTGAGCAAATGCAGAAATCCTGCAGACTATTTTCCTTGCTTGACGAGAAAAGCATCGGCTTGTTTTTTATCTCTGAGTGTCCTGAGGAGCTGAAAGGCTACGAGTAACTGCGATCTGAAGGGATGGTTTAAAATGATCACAGGAGAAAGCCGAGGATGAAGCCGCGGCTCTCAGACATGAACCGGGGAGATAAAGCGCCATCGCCAGCTGCAGTTTAGGCTCTAATAAATGTTTGGTGAGGAGTAAATTGCCTGCTGGCCGCTGGCGTTTGACCACAGTGGGCCGTGTCTCTGAGCTCTCCGGCCTCTGAACCCACATCTGAAAAAGCTTCTGCTGGGTTCTTTTTCTGCTGCTGAGGCCGAGAGAGCAAACAAACATTTATGTGGCTCCGGAACAGAGAGGAGGAACATCCATGCTAATTCCACCGACTCTCCTGCTGCCTCCACTTGACCTTTGATGCAGTTGGACTGCCGCCGTTTTATCAGCTTCCTGGAGTCTGAAAGGATGGAGCTCTGAGTCTCCTGAAGAGGTCGGGTTTTCAGGGGAAACACGTTTTTCTGCTCCTCAAACTGAACTGAAATCTGAAAAACTGTTTAGGTCTAAACCGTCGTTAAGCTTTAATCACAACTTTGTTTATGTTATGTTTTATCTGCAATGTACTTTTTAGTACACAATCTACATGTTTTATGTATTTGTTTTTCTGCACAGAGTGAGAGAGTGTCAGCTTTTACTTCCATTATACATGTGGACAGTAATTATAATGTGCTCTATTCTAATCTAGTCTACCTGTTCTTACGGTTTCAGACCGACTCTTTACTCACTGAGTAGGACTGTCTGGTTTAGGATGGTCCATGCTAATCAGGTGAGTGTTTCCGTTCTAAGTGGACTGTCGAGCTAACAACAACGATGGAGGTCGTCCGACAGCTCATTCGGTTTTTGGTTCTTCGTAAATATGAAGCTTAATGACGGGTTTCAACAGTAGCACCTCCTCCAACCGGTCCGTTCCATTTTTCTATGGACCTACATCAAACGGGCCCTAAATTGGTTATAATAGAATCTCCCAAAATCCCGGACCGCTAAGTGGAAACGAGGCATCAGTGAACCGTAGAGAGTAAGTATTCTCTTTTTTCCTACAGGCGTGCTGCGGGCGACAGGTCGTAGTGAACACCTCTACAACATGTAAGGGGACGTACGTGAAACGCAGGCGTATCATGTGGATTTTCATTTGTTCAACCCCCAAATCCTTCAGACTGAATCAGGATCCTGTTAGTGCAAGAGGCCGCAGACGACAACGTGACCCCAAGATGGCACCAGAGCATCATTAGGCAAAAGTCCTCAACCAAAGTTCAAATGAAGCTCAACACTCTTCCTTAGAAAAACACCAGAGTCGGGTTACGGTTACAGTGAGGAATATTCTAGGATAGATATGCAAATTCATCTTCCGGCTAATGATGAGTTTAATGTTGTGTTTGGACGCCATCTTTCCTGCAACCAGCTCCCTCTGTGTTAGTGCTGTTCACGTGGTACGTGCACGCTCCCGACTGCATCCTGTCAGAAAATGAGACAGAGAATAGTTTGTGTGGACGTTCTATAGGCAATCGCGTATCACATGCACATCCCGTTAATGCAGCTTTTGTGTAAGGAGTCAGTCCTCACACCTTACTATCGGCTAGAGTGTGGTATTAGGACACCCGACATCATAAGTGCGTGTAACTCCCATTATCCTTATGAATACTTCACCATATACTTCACATGCG
The DNA here is from genome assembly GCF_002922805.2 of Oryzias melastigma. Lineage (NCBI taxonomy): Eukaryota > Metazoa > Chordata > Actinopteri > Beloniformes > Adrianichthyidae > Oryzias > Oryzias melastigma. The sequence goes on along the minus strand of NC_050521.1, from coordinate 27,970,697 downwards.
TGACAATGGTACGTTCCATTTTCATAACGTCCATGAGGTGGTGGTACGAGCCTCAAGGGAACTGCAGACACACCTGTGCTCACCTTAAGACCGGACAACCCAAAGACCCGTATCAGCCCCCCATACGGGTGCATGTGACTAAAGCTTTAGTTCTTTGAAGTTTCTGGAGCGGATCCTCCTGTAAGACTTATGATTCCCTTTAATGTTTCTGTAGTGATGAACCTGAAACAAACTCCTGCTCCTCAAATGAATACATGAATCTGGTTTAGAGGTTCCTGGTTAAACTACGGCTCAGGGAGAACGTCACTTTTGTTGGACTTTGAGAATCGAGATTTTCTAACCAAAGAGACTTCATCTACAGTATTCAATCCTTTTGTTTTTAACTCCAGTATGATGTTAAACTTTTTCTAAACGTCCTCAGTGACGTCAAAGTCAAGTCTTTCATTGAAAATCCATTTATTGTTTGTTTTTTAGCACATTGTGATCAATCTTTGTGGCGTCATAAACATCTGACGTCTCTGCATGAAGATCAGACTCAAGGTTCACAGAGCTTTCAGCTTCACGTTTCACGTTGAACTTCAGGGAACAAAAGAGCAAAATCTTCAATTTAAAACCACAAAACGATGAAGCCATGAGTGGGAGGACTTCACCAGCTGGATCGGAGCTTTATGGCGCCTCTGTGGGAGAAAAGGCGCCGTCACCACTAATGTTTTTGAATGAAAAGTGGAGAGTAAGTGCCTCTGAAGATGGATGGAGGGTGTAGGGAAGATAAATCCTCCAGCTGCAGGCGCCGATCGCAGCTCATCTCTCTGCAGATGTTCACATAAATAGAAGCTCCGCCAGCTTCCACGCCGTTCCAGACCGCCACCCGTCTGTCTGCTCACAGCGACACAGCTCGCCTGTTTGGTTTGATGAAATGTGAGGCTTCGGTCAGAACCGAACACCTGGTTGGGTCGTGAGCTTCAGAAGCGTTTCAGTAAACTGCATCAGCATCTTCAGCTTCAGACGTTAAAACTTTGTCCCGTCCTGTTCAGTGCATGCCGTTACCGTGGGAACCTCAGTAAACAGCCCTGCTGTTGTCGTGGGGGGGCTGACAGGAACATCTGAGAAGATGGTGTTAATAAATTACTGCTTATGTGCAGTTTGGTCAGGAGTTTCTGCGGCGCATTCGCAGGCGGCTGCTGCCCTCTAGTGCCCCCCGCCGGCATTACACCTCCCTCCAAACGACGGACACTCAGGAAATGTGCAGCAGCAGCGTCTGCAGAGCTCATTTAACAGTCAGCATTAACCCAACAGCTTTATTTATGGATCCATCCGGGCCAGTCCTCTGTTCAGGATTTGATTCACAGAGCCTGGCAGCAGGCCAGCCGCTTTTCCGCTCAAATCCTCGGACGTTTCAGGGCCAGCAGAGGTAATGAATCAGAAATGTGTTCTGTGATTATCATAATGCACCTTTTAGTGACTCTTTTCCATTTTTACGCTCCGGCTCAGCCTTTTCATGTTGTGTTTTAAGCCTTAATTAAATACTGGAGCCACCATGATAATAGGAAATCTTTAACAGCATCAGAGAGCCACAAAAACACGACGGGAGTCGGAGTCACGAAGCTCCGAGTCCCCATCACCGAGCTGGAGGGGGGCGGGTCAGCAACGGGAAGATATACAGCAACGCCACATTAGTCATGCTGTCCCCCCTCCCAAGAATATTTATGAGAAAAATACAATAAATGTTTTCTCCTGCAGCGACATGAGCAGTGAATTAACAGCAGAGTGGAGAAAAACAGCCTCTTCTGTTTAGGGCTCACCAGAATAATCGATGAGAGCTCAGGAAACGGAGAAATGAACCTCCATCCTGCTGTATGTTCTGCTCAGGTCGGTTCTATCACCATGTTCGCTCACAGAATCATGATGTGAGTCCAGTTTCCTCTTGTGTTTCTGCTCAAACTTCATCGCGTCTTTCTGTATCACTTCATCTGGAAATGTGGGAAAATTATCTGAATAATTAAATATTAAAACACATGAAAATATGGAATAAACAAACATGCTAATTTAGATGGTAAAGAAACCAAAACACAGAAGTGTTGTGAAGATTTTGACTCTAAAAACTTAAAAAGTTGGTTTGTTTTTTCCTTAAACTCTGAGGTTAAAAAATGATTTTTTCTGGATTATTTAACTCAAGAAAAATTAGGAGGGAAGGCATTCAAATCCAACGCAGGAGTTCACATTTATAGAAGGTCCTAAATGAGATCTTTTTTTATTAATTCCAGATGCTTTTCCATCATAAGAACTTTTCAACCGTCGACATAAACCTCATTTGGATTCATTACACGGAGACAAAGATGACATTGTTACATTTATGTTAATGTACATCTTCAGATAAAATAACTTCACAATTTTCCACAGTTTTGTGGTTAAATAAAACTTTTGTCCTCTGAGTTTTTTAAATCTCTTTTGCTGTAAACTGTGTTAATCGTAACCTTCCACCAACGACTCACTGGAGCTTTCTTTACTGACTGGAGCTTTTTGTTCTTCTCCTTGGTGAGGTTTTTTTCTGCTGGAATCAAACCTTCAAACCAGCAGCGATCTGCCGTTAAAAGTGCATCGAGGTCGGCCGCTCAGAGCGACTGAAGGATGGAGAGAAGGTATTTTTTATTGCATAAAGAGAGGAATGTAGTTCAGCACATCGCCTCCCATCTGAGTTCCTGTTCCTTCGGGGGTTCTTATGTCCTGCTGCTGTGGTGATCAAACTCCAGACTCCACTCTGAAGGAGGAGGAGAAGGTCAGAAACTAAACCTTTGTAGCAGCAGTTTGACTTGGTCAGTCCTTTGTTTGGACATGGATCCACCTTCTGTTTGGATCAGAACAAGCCCAGCTGACAGGATGCAGACAGGATGGTTTGGGTTGTCTTGTGGTGGATGAACCGCGGCGGAGATGATACCGCTGTTTCAGTGACCTTGACCTCTGATCCCGGCCTGTGTTTCGCATACGGTGTCTGTATAGCGTGTAAATCTGGTGAATCTTGTTCCAGACTTTTTTTTCACGCTCTATTCCGATATAAAAGACTTGGTGTCATATAACTCCAGACGGATACAAACCACAATTATTTATTTCTCCTTCATGATCAATTTTCCGACAGTTTCACTTCCAAAAACGGAAAGGAACGCCGTCCTCTCGTCACTACCAAATCGGAGACCCTGATTGGTCAAAGTTCAACCTGGTTTAACTTTTAGAATGTGTTCAATGAAATAGATTCATGTTTTTACTTAGAGCCTGAAACCGCTCTCGAAAACACACATAGAGACGTGTTTGTGTTGAACGCCAAGCCTGAAACACGCATTTAATCCACGTTTACTTTTACTTCCCATTGGAAGTGGTGGCTTCAACGCGCGTCGGCGCCTTTAAAATTGGCGTTCTTTTAGCCGAATCTGCTTCAGAGTCCATTAGAAATACAGTAGACGGTAAGTCTGCAGTTCTGCTGCTCGCCATCATTGACGGGAGCAGGACAAAGAGACACCTGTCGCTCCTTCACCTGTCGCTCCCTCACCTGTCGCTCCTTCACCTGTCGCTCCTTCACCTGTCGCTCCTTCACCTGTCGCTCCTTCAGCGCTCCTCTGCACGTCTTCCCCGTCTCGACCTGTTGCAGCAGTTTCTTCTCCAGCAGGTCACTCCGCTTCTCCTCTGAAGGATCTTCTCCTCGTAATACTGCACTTTACGAATAAAAGTTCAGGGCTGCTTTTAATTGAGTTTTTATTGGATTTTTCTCTCACATTCAGTAACTCTCTTAGCAGCAAACAATGTATGAACTTGGAAGATTTATTTGCTGCCACAGAGCTGCTGCTGCTGCCTGCTCGCGCTCCGGCTGGAGGAGGAGAAAAGTGTTGTTTTTGCTCTTTTTCTTTAGTGAACAGTAAATCTAAACGGCAGCAGTTTGCCTTTTAAATGAATATTTTCCCTAAAGGCTTCAAAAGCTTATTGCGCTTTTCTGGAAGTTGAGATAAACTCCTGCAGACTCAGCAGAAACCCAGAGGAAAGAAGGAAGGAACATTATTTAAGATGAACTTTGACTCTCAGCCATGCAGAGGTTTTGTGGGGGGGGGGTATTGGAAAGGTAAGAACAGGACATGACTGAGCTCCTCAGGTGATGATCATCTGCAGGTCGGCTCTGACAGGTGAACCGGGACACACCTGACCTGCTCTGGTTCTATCCAGAATGTCCGTGTGGACTTAAACCACCAACATCTGGATTTCCTGTTCAATGTTTGGATCAGATCTCTCAGAACTGACTTCATTAGTTTTTTCTAACACAGTAGATGTCAGTTATCGTAGCTCCGTGTTAGCTTAGAGGCTGAGGAGACACTGAGGTCCTTCAGAGTTTACAGGACTTGAAGAGTTGTTGTAAGATCTGCCCTCTTCTATGGAGGAACTGCTGTGGGGAGGACAGTAGAGCTGATGAGCTCTACATCTACTGAGCTAATGGTTACAAGATCATTTCCCTTTGTGGGATCAATAAAGTTTTATCCTGTTCTATTTCTTGTAGAAATGACCAATGAAAATCCTGTTTTAGAGTTTTTATCATGTCTGTGTGTCATTTTTCTTCTGAAAGAGAACAAAAGTAATAAGAACTAATTTCCGATTATTTCTCCTTATAAATCAATCAAACTGTCTTGGACAGACTCTGTTTGAATGAATGATCTTCTTTCCATCAACAGCTCTGCTGCACATGCACTAAACCCTCATCTGTTCCTAGTGTCTAGTTCAGGTTCTGGAGAAGAGAAGATGGTATCTTCACATTGACTGCAGTCAAATGAGCCGCCGTTCACATTTCTGTGGTCAAATCAGCATCACTGGATTTTTGGTGTGAGTTTCATCCAATACTTACGGTAGCAGGACTGAGAACGCTGGAAAATCTCCACCAGACTCCACGGAGCTTCTTGATGTGACCACGGAAATGTGAACGGCGGCTCATCTGGGGCGGAGCACCAAAAGCCACGCCCCCTCAGAGATTTTGGAAACTGGGCCTTCAGAACAACATGAAAAATTACTTTTTAGGACATTTAGATTGTGGGATTTTGGTTAAAAGCTTCATAATCATTAAGACATTACTGGGAACGTTTTATTTAAATAAAAAATGGTCATTGGGGGCTTTAACTGACCTGAGCAGTACAGTCTGATTCTGCATCAGCAGACCTGACCTTCCCTGGAGGTCGTCATCATCATGCAAAAACATGAACAGAAGAAGAATTTACATATTTATGAAGCACTTTTTACAGATGAAATCACAAAGTGTTTTAAAATGTGAAAATAAAATGCAGCCGCCTCCACGGTGGAGACTTAAAATGAACTGAAGAGAGAAATTTCTACTGTACTTTTACTACAGTACAACTTAAATGTTGAGGTTTACTTTACTACAGTAAAAAAGACTCTTTATGGTGTAGATTGTAGATGTTTTGGTTTTAAGAATTTTTTATGTTCATGTCACCAAAACAAAGATTGTGTCTGAGTAGAGATGCTCCACACCGTCCTGAATCCTGTATCCATATTGGTTTTTTTATTTCTACAGTTTATATAGTATTTCTAGTATTTTTCTTAAACCCGAGGAGCATTACATTACATTGCGAAATTTTTAATGCTTAAATATTTACATTTCTAAAAAAGTATATATTTTTTTTCACTTAAAAAACCTACTGCAATGCAGTTTTATCCCCTAACCAGTAGAGGGCGCTCAGGTCAAGGAAACAGAACAGCAAACATGAAATCAGTGGTTTATAATAAAGAATAAAATAACATGTTTCTACGGTAATAATTTACAGATTCTAATAAATAATATATAATTGTGACAAAAATGCATATTTTAATAATTTTACATGATTTTAGACTCCCAAAGATGTTAATCCAATAGGATTATGTTCACATCTTTGCTTTATCTTTACTTTATAATGTAATCGTTGTTTTACAGCTTTGATGTTTTTTTGTTTTTGTTTGTTTATTTTGTTTTTGTTTATGTGTGTTAAATAATAACACAGACTGAGTCATTACACTTTTTTCCCAAAAAATATGTAAAAGTTGAGAAAATACATAAAAAGAACTGCATAAATAATGTCAAAAATGTTTTATCTTCTTCAGCTAAAATATATAAATAACTTTTTTTAATTTTTACGTTGCATTTGTTAACAAATGTGACATTTAGATGTTTATGTCTAATTGATCACAATAAATGACGCACATTGGATCCAGAGAAAAGTATGTAAATGAGGTTAAACTTTTATGTGATATTTAAGAGCGCCACCTGCTGGTTTTATAGAAATGGGCTGTAAAAAGTTCATGAGAATTTTTTTTTTTATAGTTTTTGTTCTTACAGTCAGAGAATCAAAAGGTTTCTCTTCCATGGGGAGCTGGTCTGTCGATATTTAACCATTTAATAAATTATTGTGATTTTGAAAAATGTTCTCCTCTGAGCTAAACTCCACTGTATTTCCTTCAGTTTTGTGAATCAATCGGCTGTTTGAACCAATTACTTTCTTTGGACAGAACTTAAAAATATAATTAAAATGTAAACATCAACATTTAAAGATCAACATTGGTTTCATGAATTGGGTCAAAACTATCGACATTCCATCATCCCGTCGCTGCAGGACGTCTGATCATCGTGTGAAATCTTAAGTTCTGTTTGGATTTTCTAGTTTAGGTTTCTGAGCTGATTGTAGCTTCAAACGGATCTCTGATTAACCAACCATTAAAGAAGAACACATAACTGCATTTTGAAAGAAAAAGATTTTTCAATCAATAACAGTTCACAAAAGATACATATTTTATTGAAAATATTACAAAATAACTCAAAAATGTTTTTGACAAACTGTACAAAGTGCTGCTTGTAACAGAAAATAACAGCTTTGACTTTGGGAACTTAGAGATGTTTCAAAGCAAAAACTTACAAAGAACTGAAGAGTTCTTCACATTCAAGATGTTTACTGATCAACAGAAATAGAATTTCTTCAGCCGATTTAGGACTTTGGGAATCAGAGTTTTGGTTCACAGACGGATTTTTGCAGCTTTAATATTGTCCTTAAAATGTTGCTGAACTCAAAAACACTGAAACAGACTAAGGATGCACCGGTTAATTCCATCAAACGTATGAAGATACATTTCATTCTGTCAAAGTTACTCTAAAAGTTTTCATGTCTGACATTAAAACTGAAGACAGAAACATGGAGAAACATGGACTTCAAAAGGAGAACATCTGGTTTCCTGGGAGATCTTTGTCTACATGGACTCTTGAATACTTTTCAGGTTAACCTTTTTTATGAAATGATCTTATTATTGTACAGCATTAACTTTTGATATTGAGTCTTTGGTTTCTACAGCGCCTCTCCAGCTTCTGGTCCTTGTATCTGAGTGACACCTGGTGGCATAAACTCCAAACTAATTTAATCACCTAAAATGTATCGCGCCCTGAACACGAGTGTAAGAACAAACAAAACTAGTAAAGGATGGGAAACCTCCACGCTCCGACTATCATCTCAGACTCTCAGATCCCGTTGCCATGGCAACCATCCAAAACCATGAAAACCTTCGAGTAAACATCATCACGTCAACAAATGGACTAAAGCTTTCTTCACAACATGACTTTTCACCTTCACAAGGAACCAAATCAAACTTCTCCAAATCTTTCACAAACAAACCTGCAGATCTGTCGTTCCTCCAGCTCAATCTGGACACGAGTCAACACAAACCTTCAGCAGAAGAACAGACTTTAACTCTCATATGTATAATGTACTGACTTATGAACTCATAACACAAACGGAACGACTAACCTGAGTAAATGAGGACAAACAAAGATTGTTCTTTAAGAAAAAAGAAAAATTCACTTTGACAAAGACATCTATAAAGGTATTCTTCAGTCCCAGACGAATACAATATGCCAGACGTGTGAAGGCTCCGCCCTCAAGGAGGCTCCACCCTTACAGAGGCCCCGCCCTCATGAAGGCTAACCGTAGCTTCAGCGCCTGCAGAAAATCACCTGAACTTTAACAGGAAACTAAAACAAACGAGTCGCTCGTCTTGGTCCGGCCCACCAAACATAGACTAGACAAAGTGGGAGGAGCCAGAGTCTGGTGGAGTTCTGTAGGTACAGTGTCTACTTTGAACAGTGCAGTTATACAAACAACTTCTTTACATTTCTCACGGAGTGGATGCTGGATCTCATCTCTGGGATCATTGAGTCCGTTCTCCGGGTCAAAGACGTTCCCATCATGAATCCACTCAAACTACAGTTGATCTACAACTGGAGGAGAGTCCAGTTTCTTCATCAGAATCGCTGTTTTCATTATTGCTGAATGAAGTTGCTGCTGTCGGAGTCTCAGGTGTGATGGACACGCCCCCTCCCCGTCAGGTGAAATGTGTTCAGTCTCTCAGTTGTGTGGAAGTGGTTTGTGGGGGGGTCGTGAACGCGTGGCCCCGTCTGCCCGCCTGTCGCCTGCAGCCGCCGCTGCATCCAGGCCCACCGAGCGGCGGTACGCCGCCGACAGCCGGTACAGCACGTCAGGCCGGGGGCCGGGGTGGGCGTCGGCCTTCTGGGTCATCAGCATCTCAAACAGTGTGCTGACCTCGGACAGAAGAGCTCCGCCCAGTGGGCCGTCCTTCTCTGGAGTCTTTCCTGAAGTGAAGATGAAAAGTTTTTTTTACGAAAAGAAGGAAATATGGTCAACAACAAAAGCAGAATGATGTCTCACCAAAGGTGGAGAAAGAGGAGGAGGAGCTGAGGGCCCCCCGGGGCGGGTTCTCAGTTTCAGAGGATGGAGGTTCATCAGGAACAAACACGTTGTCATGGTAATCTGCTGTGAGGGGGACGGAGAGCCGGGCCATCCAGGAGGGGTCGCTGTCCGAGAAAACGTCGTCTGCAGACAAACAGACGGACGTTTACGAACTCTGACGGAGCACAACTGTGACGGTGGTTTCAGAGCAGAAACCAGTAAAAATTGGTAAATACACGGAATTTGTAAAGGTTGACTTCATCTCCCAGAATGCTTTGAGGTTGAAACATCTTGGGACCATTCTATTCTCTAAATGTCGACATTCTCCGTGTTTGTTTTAAAATCTCCTGTTTGAATCCCCTGTCATTTGGATCCTGTTGATCACATGACCTCTGCTGGAATGTTCTCCCCTCATTCCTGAGCTCTCGTTGGGAACCGGGCCGGAAAAGACGGAAAGGAGAGAGCGGTTTGTCAGGAAGCTGTTGACAGGCTTTTCCTGCCGTCGTCGGACCGCTGTGCGCGCGGCGACCATCACGTTCACGCCAATTGATCTCCTGACCTCGCTCCGCCTGCGGTGTTGGAGGCAGACGTGGAGATCAGGGCTGGACTGACCATCAGACAGAGGTAGATTGTCCCCAACAAACAGGTTTGGACACGTTCTCTAAATTTGGATGCAGGAAAATATCCATGAGGTCGACCGACAGATCTGTCAAGTTTGGGAGATTTTTAGAAACTTAATCAATATTTGACTCGCTGTCATTTTTTAAGCTAACAAATACTTAATATGTAAAGTATTAAGGTAATATAGGTGATTTTTATACCTCCACTTTATATTCCTGATTTTTAATCACACACTTGCAGTTCTTAAAATGACCACTGGAGGCAGAAGGGAGCCGTTTCATTCTGCTGTTAAAAGTCTGATTTCACAAAAAAAGAAACATGTTTATTGTCCATTTTCAGGAAACCTTTTCTTTGTTGTTCTTCGGTTGTGATGGACTGGAGAACAAAACAAATCTAACAACCTGAGTCGTTTTCGGGGACATAGTTTTATGCAGAGCGGCTCATTAGAAATTTACCTCTGAGTTGTTGGTGTGACTGTTGGTGAGGAGCAACCGCACTCCCCTTTCCCCTCCATGTTGCTGAGAGCTCGCAGCTAGCAGGAGTTAGCATTAGCAGTGCAACAAAAATGGCAGCAAAATCTGAGCTATCCAGCCGTCCAGTTCTGATCCAGATTCCAGGTCAGACGAGGAAAACAAAGACGTTCATGGATCTGTTTGTGGATGCATCAGAATGGGGCAGAGCAGGGAGCTTGTGGCCCCGCCCATTATATTTTCTACGTCATAAATAAGATCATTTTCAAACAATATTTTTTCATCTGCTCCTAAATCATGATTTGAATAAAGAAATACTCATAAACGTGATTATAATCAGAATTTTCTTTGTCCTCCATCATCAGAAATCTTCTCTTCCTTTGGGCTTTTCCCTTCAGGGGTCGCCACAGCGAATCAGTTTCCTCCATCTAAGCC
>NC_050521.1:27928153-27960045 GCF_002922805.2 Oryzias melastigma | reverse complement strand
CTTCTGGTTGTTCCTGCATAAAAAAGGATCAAATATTCAGACTTGGTCTCCTCAGAATTTGTGGTCTCCTTCATCTAACCACGACCAGATGGAGGCATTCAGTGACACACTGACACATGGACAAGTGCTTGCTCCACCTTCACACTTAGCTCCTCCCCATTCCCTCGCCCCCTTTCCTGCCTTTGTTTTGGTTTTATTTGACCAAAAGAATTCTTCTAAATGTGTTTTAGTTTATTCTTTAGAGTTAAATGAAGGAGGTTTAGAGTTTTCTTTTATCATTCAGGTGAGCACAGATGTTCAGCAGAGCGTTACTCACAGCTCGTCATCACAGCCGTGATCATCCGTGTAGCGTGTTCTCATGACTCAGAGCAGCTCAGAGCAGCTCAGAGCCCTGAAGCCGTGCACACGGGTCCGTCAGAGCCTCTCTGAGCTGTCAGTCCTCAGGTGTGAGTTATTTTACGGCCTTCAGGCTAGAAGCTGAGACCAGCGCCGCACAAAAACTCCCACTCACTCCTTTGTTTCTCTCCTTTCCTTCCTTCAGAAGGTCTGCTTTCATCAGGTGGTAAACCCCCACGTTTGCCCCACATCTCCAGCCGCCACAATACCAGGAAGACGCAGTTCAGCGCACCTACTGTACGCAGTGGGACGCTGGACAAACACGCCCCACAGAGCTGAACAATGAGCGGACAGTGTGTTGGTGCTTCGGCGGATCAGAGGTTCTGGTTTGTGGAGGACGGTGGTCACGGTTCAGGGAGGACAAATCTCTGCGTTTTTTATGACTGTTCCTGTCAGAACAAGACGGACGGATTCAACAGCTGTGACTTCGACCAAAACAACAGTCTGTGACTGGAGGGAAAAAGTTTTCCTGGATCTTGTCAACAACAAATTAAAAAATAACAATTGGATCCTTAAGGCCTTTAAGACTTCCTCGTGTCTGTCAGGTTCTGTAAAATCATGAGGACCAAAGATAAAGTTTTGAACACCAAGTCTCCTTGACATACCAAAACTCCACTACGCGATCAACGTCAATCAGCTGATTCTGCAGCACTTTAGTCACGTTAAGTGTTGCATATCAGCACAAAGCAACTTCTCTGCTTCAGGATCCATCAGAATTATGTTCACAGTTGAAGAGTTCTGGTCAACACCTGAGCTAAAGCTCTGATGCTAAAGGGTTCATTTCTTCTGACTCTGGAGATTCCTTTTTAGAAACCAACATTGCTGATGCTGAAACATCAAACATTTACGCTGTTGGACTCGACGCCAGAAACACGTCCAGAGTTTAGTGGCTCCATTCAACAACCAACCATTCGGTCGACCACGTCTGTTTGGTTTCCATGGAAACAACACTATTTCCTCAGTACAACTTTCTAATAAATTCAGAGAACTTCACGTTGGTTTGTGTCGTCGTGTGTCTTTACCGGGGTTGTTTAGCAGGTTGTTAAGCCCCTCCTCGATCTGCAGGTCAATGGGCGACTCTCGACCCGGTTCCCAGTCCACGTCTCCAGCCTCGCTCTCGCCGTGTCCGCTGTCTTTGGTGCTCTGCCAGTCAGAGCCGTCCTGACCGCCGTATCTGCAGAGAAGCAACACGATTCAAGTCTGGTACCAAAATAAAGGTTTCATCGGACACGACTTCACTCTCCGTCCTGGACGTTCACTGAATGACTGATGTTTCTATTCTTTTTATATTCTATTCTATTGAATGTTCTTTAAACTGGAGACATGGTGAGTTTTGGTGAACAACAATAAAAACATTTGATTATTTAGATATTACTTACACTTCAACCGGTTTTGCTGATTTTAAATCCCATTTCTGATGAGTTTGTTTTGTACAGTTTACTACTGTTTATGAAAAAAGTTAACTCTTAACAGATCATCCCCGTTTCCTAAACCAGTGGCTTCACTTTTAGTTTGAAATAATCAAAAGGATATTATCCATATTCTGCTTTATTATATTTATTATTCAGCTTCTTTTAGCAGTTTCAGGCACTGTTGTCTTCACCATTTCATCTTGTATTTAAGCTGGTCGACACTTTTTTGGCTAATGTAATATTTTAAGGGTTTTATTTTAGCATTTTATGATATTTAAGCTTATCTTCTTTGTTTCTTTAAGTGGTTTTTTTAGCATGTAGCATTAAATCTCTAAACCTTAACATGGTTTATTGTCTTTTCTCATGTTTCATCTTTTGAATTTTTGAGTAATCGTCTTAGACTGAAGTGTTTGATTCTGTTTGAACAGAAAATAATCTTTTGATTCAAAATGATGGAGAATGGATGAGGAATATTCAGTCTGTTCCTGATTTTCTGTTCTCTCGTTAACATCAGCAGGTGGATCTCAGGTATCAAACATGGAGCCAAAAGTCTTTGAGATTAAGAGGTGATGACATTTCTGGAGACTGATCCAAAGAAAACCACAGCAGAGGCGTTCTGGGACTGTAAGTGGATGACAGATCAGGATGAGCTCACGAACACAAACATGTCCTCCTTCATCCTGGAAGGAGGGTTTGAGGTGACTCAGGCAGAAACAGTTTGTGATCTTAAGGTGATGTCGGGTCTCATCAGCCGTTCTGACCCGCCTTCATGGAGAAACATTTCATCACTCTGAGGTTTGACTTCGTCTGTTGCTTTGTCATTTTAGATGTTCAGAACTTCAGAACAATGTTCTTCAGCTTCAGTCTTTAAAAATGCATCAAAAAACTCAAAGTATAAAGAAGTCGAAACAATTCTTCAACTCAGTTCTGTGTGACCTGCTATTCTGTTTGCTGTTTGGCTCAAATGTTCTGGGAAGTTCTGGTTCTTTTTCTGATGGTTCTTGAGTAAAATTCCAGTTTACGCGATACAAACACTGAATATGTTTTCTTGTGGCTTCATTGCAGAGAAAATAGTCATCATTGAAACTTTTTTACATCATCTATGTTTCATTTAGTTTTTCTTTTAGCCAGTTTCCTACAACAAAAAGCCAAAATCTTCCAGAACTTTTCATTCTGTGGAACTGAGGGGTTGGTTTTCATGCTGTTGAAATCTTTGGATCTTTGTTCACTGATGGTTTCCACCAAAACTCATTTTCAGTCCAACTCGTTTGTACTTCAAAGCTAGATGATTCCAACAGATTTACAAAGAACCAAGAAGTAAATAAGAGGATAGTTGCTGGCTCAGTTTGACGTCACACCTGGGATCATTTTTCACCTGAATGCAGTAAGTAGGTAACATTTCATTTCAAATGATGGCCTCCATGACTGTGATATCTCCTAGCAACCAGAAAGGGTTTTATTTTCCTTAAATGTGTTTTCCAGTGCCCTGCGACAGACTGGCGACCTGTCCAGGGTGAACCCCGCCTTCGCCCTTCAGTAGCCGGGATAGGCTCCAGCACCCCCGAGACCCCGAAAGGGAAGAAGCGGACAAGAAGATGGATGGATGGATGGTGTTTTCCAGTTTTCCCGCCCATATCCACACGTGATCATGTAAACGTCCCGTCACAGTTTAGGAAAGGCTTTGAGGAAATTCCCACAGATAAACTGCAGATTCTTTTCAGGAAAGGTTTGAGGTTTTTCTTTCTTCCATTTTAGACGGAAATTTTGGGTCGTTGCCGTGGCGACAGTATGAGACAAGAAATCAGGATTTTTATTGTACATTTGCTAGTCCTGAACGGTGTAAATTTGTATGTTTTATTAACTGTAATATTTTTTTGTTGTAGAATAATAAATCTTCAGTCTGAACGATTCTAGATATCTGCAGCTTTTATTGTGAAGGCTACAGTCTTATTAAATCGGGGTTATGGCTCCATAAAGCTCTGTGACCATCTTTAAATGGATCATTCATATTTAAATGATCAAAATGTTTTAATAACTTTTACTGCCCCATGTCTACGGATACACTCAAAAATATCTTCAAAGTAACCATGTAGCCGTGGCAACCGAGAACTGTCCGAATGAAAGAAAACTTTGAATTTTAGCTTTTATGAAAAACTATGTTTTTAGTTTTTAGATTCAAACTTGACAGGTTGACAAAACCCAAACCTGACAGAACCAAAGACTCGACCCAACAAACAGGAAACAGTTTAGTGTAGGAGGAGCACACACCTGCCGCTGCGATGGGAATACTTATTTCCACGGAAGTTGGGTCTGGGCTGCAGCTGACCCTGCCGGAGGAGGGACAGGAGCTGGGAGATCTGCTGCAAAGACGAAGAGGAGGGATGAAGGTGAGTCTTCCTCTGGACATCAAACTCACTGTAGTCCTCACATAGAAACACGGATGAGCAGCAGCAGTGTTTAGTTTACCGTCTCTTTACATTCAGGTGAGCAGCTTCTGCCATAGAAAAATGTCCACATCTGAAAAGCTCTGATCACACTTTGGACCAGAACTTTGACGCCTTTAAATTGATTCTGGAAACACCTCTAAGTTCAACAATGGGTGATGATTCTGCAGCGCTCTGCATCACGATTGTTTTCCTGCTGCTGCTTCAAGTCCTCACATTTATCAAACAGGATCTGCAGCTTTGAAGGTTTTCATTAAAACTGGACTTCAGAACCGGTTCTGGTTCAACACCAAACAGGAGAACGGAGCCAACACGAAGTCCATAAGTTAGTGATCAGGTTGTTGGGTGACGACTGGAAGAAGAAGTTTCTGCTTCAGCTGCTGGAATGAGACGATGAAGACTCTGGAGGTCTTCAGTCAGTGAAGCAGCAGCTTAACACCTGATCACATGACTGTTCTGAGAGGAAGTGAAATATGATCCCTCTGCAGGTCTCTTCAGGTCTTTACTGGTCTCTGCTGGTCTTTACAGGTTTCTACATGTCTCTACTGGTCTCTGCAGTTATTTACAGGTCTCTGCAGGTCAGGATAAGAACAGTGACTCTCAGACGTTCTGAGTTTTTGTGTTTCGTTGTTGTAAAGACAAAGAAAGGCTTCATCTCACTGCTGCCAGACTTTCTGCTGACTACGTTTGTACAGCAAATACACACTTCATACAGAGGAAATCACAAAAACCCACACAGGCCAAGGTGAGTGTGCACTGATGTGGTTCTGTGTGTGTTTTCATGAGGATGCTGCTGCCGGGTCAGGAAACGGCCTCGACGTAAAACCTATTCTTCTCTGGACGGCTTCCTTCCAGGATGGATGGATGTGTGTTGGTGTGTGGGTTTGTGATGGTGTGTGGGTTTGTGTTAGTGTGTGTTGAGGTGAACATTAAGCGCCGCTCCCTTAAGCCGCCCAGCAGACTTTTCCTCTGCGACCTCGGGGGGGTGTGGGGGGCGGCATGTGAATCTCGCTGAGTGCCAACTGGGCCGGCCGGTTGAAGACGCGAGCCAAAAGCCTCTTCCTCCCTCTAATGGGACTCACGTGAGCGAGTCTGCTGGCCTCTTTGTTCTCCGCTCACAGATGGCGGCTCAGAGACATCTTTGTGGTTCTTGAGATTGTAGGAAATGTAAAGTGAACGAAAGTTCTGGTTAACATTTATGTCTTCAGATCCTTCCTATGAATATGACTAAATGACATTTCTGAAGCTTTAAGACTCCAGAGAACTTCAGAGAGATATGTCATAAAGTCAAAGAACAAAAGGAGAACTCATCCAGGAGATCATGAAAGAAGAAGATGGAAAGAAGGTCAGACCTCACTGGACTCGGTTCAGGTCGGAGGTCAAGATCCAACAGTCAGAAAGAGACAAACGTGGATCTATGGAAGAGTTGAAGCAGAAAGACACTCAGGAACATCTGGATGATCCACTAAACTGATGTTCTGATGAGACTTAAGAGGAACTTCCTGGAAGGAGAACGTCCATAAACATCTGGACTGTAATACTTTCTGAGTCAGACACGGAGGTGGGAGTGTGATGATGTGGAGTTGCTCTGTAACCTGAATGACCTTTCAGCTATCAGTTCTTCTCTCCACCAGAAAACTCAGAAGGAGAAGGTTCTCGTCGAGTTTACACAACGATGCAATAAAAGAAAAAAAAAAGGCATTTTTTTTTCAAAATGGCGGCTTTTTGTTTGTTTTATCTCCATAGCAAACATTTTATTTTCTGTTCGCCTAGAGGTAACGGACTGGTCTGTGTCGTTTTTAGAAGAATCGGCTAAAGTACAATTTTTGATTTCCTTGTCAACTGAGGGTTTTTTGTAAACCACGCCCACATTCCTAATATGGTCATCTTCATTCATTCGTTCAGCTTTAGCCCGGGATTCATGCAATACATTTTCACAATATTCCATTAAAAAAGTGTAGGAAACAGGAAAATGAAACGTTGGCCGCTGCGCTGACGCCGTCCAGAATCTACAACTTCTAAATCAAACATCTTAACTTTCCAGTGACGCTTGGGGAGTTAATGAGGTGAAAGATTGGAATAAAATTTGATGCTAAAGGGGATTTTTCTCTATATATTTTGAGATGGCAACCTCTTCCTGAGGTCAAAGGTCAACAAAACTCTGAACTACTTTACTCTAAAGATTGCTTGAACTAAACTTTTTTTCCCCATGTTTCGTCACTGAGTTTGTGTCGGGGTCAAACTTTTGCTCAAAGGCGCAGTAAGAAAGAAGAATCGAGGAAACTGTCTGGTGCTTCAGTCAGGCAGAATATGAAATCACATCTGCTGTCAAAACCCAGAATCAGGTGGTTATTTACCAACACTTTACCTCTTTGTGATTGAGTGTTTGTGTTGGTTTGAAACAGCAGCAAACTAACATGTAAAGTGACCTAAACCTCGACAAGTTCGCCTGCAGTGGATCTTCCCACATCTGTGCGGCAGATCGAGTCAAAACAAACCGCTCTTTGTGAGCTTTTGTTGCATGTGGAGCAGCTGCTTCTCCGTGCAGAGATAATTGGGTGGGAAGCGGGCGCTTTGGCGTCCCGCTCGGAGCGGCTGTTTCCCCGCCGGCGTGTTTTTCTTCCCTCCCGCTGCAGCTCCGGTGAAAGTGAATTCTGGGTCATCAGTCAGTGACAGAGCGGCGGTGTTAGCTTACACCACAAATACCTCACAGCTTACTTTGGCTGGTTTCATGCAGCCCCCCCATTTCATTATCCCTGTGATATGTGATATTCAGATAGAAATACCCCTGCAACTAAAGGGGGTTTCTCTGATGCTGATCCATGGGTATTTACCTGCACACCTCCACCTGCAGGCGCTGAGCTACTGGGAAACTCTATAAGGTGAAGGGGGGGGCATTCATCTTTATTCTCTAATGGACTTCACTTCAAATTAATCTGAAAGCCTGTGGGGGGCAACACTTAATTATCCAACCGCTAACTGTAAGCACATGTCGCAATAAATGTGATCAAACCTTTGAAATGGGAGTAAATGGAGTTTAAATGAGAGCCAGCAGCGGCGCATTAGCTTTAATGCTGCAGCTGTGGAGGAGAATGTAAATAAGAAGACATTAAAACATCATCATGATGATAAGTGGAGTCATTAATGACATGGAAAACAGACACATCCATCTCCTCAGACGGCTCTTCAACAACTCTAGTTTGTAGGAAGACGTGAAAGCAGCAGCTTTTGGAGCAACCAGGAAAAGGATGACGCTCACCTGAACCTCCGGAGAGGCCGAGGACAGCTCCAGAGAGTCTCCGAGCACCATGGAGAGGCGGACCAGGTTACGGAGCATCTGTTGATGTTCTGCATCCTGAGATACTGACGTCTTGGGCCTCCTCAGCGTGGCCTGAGATGCTGAGAGCTCCTTCTCTTTTCCTTCAGGTTTGTTCCGCTTCAAAGTGCTCGAATGTGAGACAGAAGATGATGATGATGAAGGGTTTCTGTTTTTACGAAGGGTGGAGTAGGATGCTGCTGGGGTCAGAGGGAAAGCCCCGTCTAGTTCAATGTTCCCAGGTTTCCAGAGAGTCTTGCCGTGGTGGGGGTGCTGGTGAAACGCATCCTCTTCTCGGTAGCTCTGGGAACAGAAGTTCCCGTTCGCCGCTGATGGTATGAAGTCGTACTGACCCTCAGGTTGCTGTTCTTCTGACAGAGGAGGCGGAGTCAGCGGCTGGGCCTCGCTATCATCCTCAGTTGCTTCCTCCTTCCGTCCTCTGATTACGGGGATTAGCTGGATGTCCGACTTCCTGATGTTCTTCTGAGGTCGCCGAGGATGGCGGGTGTAGCTGGACTCCGCCTGTCTGCAGTTGTATGCCCGGTTGTCCCGTTTGTCTGGCCGGCAGAACGTTGTCACCAGAGCGATGGCTAGCAGAAGCAGCAGGCATGTGGAGCCCAGACAGATGGCAATCATCATGGTGAAGCTCAGCTGACCTCTGTTTCCTGGGGAGGAGTTTCTGAGGTGGTCCTTCAGATTGATGAAAGACACCTCCAGAGTCACTGTAGTGTCCAAAGTGGGCGTGCCCATGTCTGACACTCTGAGGCCCATCCTGAAGCTCCTCCCAATGAGCTCAGTCGCATTGGTGGTGTTGACATACAGCTGCCCCGTGGCTTGGTCCAGCCAGAAGAGTCCATGTTGGTTCCCATCCGTTATGAAGTACTGGAGCTTTCCATTGAGTCCAGAGTCTAGATCTTCCGCCCGAATCGTTGAGGCAAGAAACCCAAATCCTCCTTCTCTACTGGAGGGATTTATCGGCACATCAATGGCTTCGCCCTCTGTGTCGCTCCCAACTGCTGTCACAATCTCCCCTTTGTGGGCATTGACAGGTACGCTGACCGAGGCCACGCCCTTTCTTGGTTCTGGCTCCTTGATGACGGGGTGGTTATCATTCATGTCCTCAATGTTGATCTGCACAGTGGCGGTTCCTGTCAGTGGTGGATGTCCGTGATCCACAGCCTCCACGATAAAAGAGTAGCTGTTGCGTTCCTCGTAGTCTAGGGGCTGCTGGACACTGATGACTCCAGATCTTTGGTGAATGGTGAAGTGGGTTCGTCTTTTCTCTTCGGGTTGGCTTCCAATGTAGTATGAAATTCTACCATTGAAAGCCAGGTCATCGTCATGGGCCTTCACCTGGAGAATGCTGCTCTGTGCAGCACTGTTCTCCTTGAGGGTTGCTCTATAAATGTTGGCTGAGAACACCGGGGCATTGTCGTTATCGTCCAGGACAGAAACACGAAGGTATTCGACAGAAGACAGCGATGGAGATCCGTGGTCCTGAGCCTGGAGCGTGATGTTGTAGTGCATCACCTGCTCCCGGTCCAGACTGCCGTCAGTAACAACCTTATAAATGTTTCTGTACACGTTTATGAGACGGAAAGGAAGTGAAACGTCCTTCATAGCCAGGCTAACTTCTCCATTTTTTCCTGAGTCCGCGTCGTTAACTGTCACCATGGCAACGAAAATCCCCACCGGGGCTCTTTCCATCACTGCTGCAGCCTCAGACCCCTCTGAAGTCAAGGCTTTATGAATCCTCGGTGCATTGTCATTCACATCTATCAGCTCCACGTGCACCTTGCAGTGAGCGGGGATCGCATTGGGACCGTGATCAACGGCCTGGACGATGACCTCATAGGACGACTGGACCTCGTAATCCAAATGGGCCTGAACAGTCAAATCTCCAGTTTGTGAGTCCACATGGAAAAGTTTTTGCACCGCCGGCAAAGTAAGTTTACTCATGAGGTACTGCACCTCTCCGTTGGGACCCAGGTCTGGGTCGGACGCCTGAAGCTTGATGATGGTTGTCCCCAAAGCGGTGTCTTCAGTTATCGTTACAGTGGGATTACTGTCCTCAAACTTTGGACTGTTGTCATTCGAGTCCTGGATGATGACACGGATTAAGGTGGTCCCAGATTTTGCTGGGATTCCTTTATCCCAGGCCACCATGATCAGGTCAAAAGAGTCCTGAACCTCTCTGTCCAGTTCTTTGGAGACCACAAGCTCGGCCTGTTTGATCCCCGCTGGAGCGTTTGTCACTTCTAGAACAAAGTGTTGGTTTGTGGACAGGGTGTACCCCTGGAGGCCGTTGGTTCCGGCGTCTGGATCAACCGCCCGCTCCAAAGGGATCCGCATTCCGAGGCTGGCGGTTTCTGAGATCTCCACCTCTTGCGAGGCGCTGGGGAAGCTGGGACTGTGGTCGTTCAGATCCATCACCTCCACTCGAACCCGCAGGCAGTTCACGGCACCGCTTTTCCTGTACAGGACGCTGAAGGCCACCTCGCACAGGTCCGATCCCCAGCACAGCTGCTCCCTGTCCAGCCGGCCTTGGGTGGAGACCACCCCGTCCCGAGTGCTGACAGAGAAAGGAAGGGCTTTCCCCTGTTCCAGCACCTGGAAGTCCTCCAGAGAACCACCTTCATCCCTCTGCCGTAGGTCGTCCAGCAGACGGCCGACCTCAGTTCCTGCGGGCTGCTCCTCCCAGACCCGGTACTGGATGGTAATCGGTGACGACTCCGAGGACAAAGTCTCGGAGAACAGACTCAGAACCAGAGGCAGAGACAGCAGCAACATGACGGGAGACCTCATGTCTGATGGCTAAACTAACATTTTCTTTTAGTTTTAGCATTCAAGATAATTAGATTTTTCTATTAACTTGAATCAGACAAAACAACAAAACAAAAAAAGTCTTACTTTGATGGAATAGCAATTTAAATGTATATTCCAAATAGTCTGATTTACAGCCTCATCTTAAGTACAAAAATAGTAAAAATCTGTGAGTTTTTAAAAGAAAAAGCTCAATATTTCCAGCCTGCTGAAAACAAACTTACAATTAAAATATCATCCTGTGTCTCCTGTCTGCTGCTGCTGGCGTCCCGGAGCTCGGCCTCCTCAACTTTGGGAAGTTTGGAAGTGCTGGGATGTGGGTCTCCACATGCCAGCAGAGCCGCAGCCAATCCAGAGGCGGGGGAGGAGGGTCGTATGCAAATGAGCTCAGACCCAACACAAAGAGAAGTCCTGCTGCCCCGAGGAGCCTCTGCAGAGCTCTGGAGAGCGTTCACAGAAACATGACACGGCCTGCTCCTCCGTCTGACCCCCCCGCCGGGTCAGTCCTCACAAACTCATCAGCGGCTGCAGCCTGGAGCCGTAAATCACTCCCGAAATGTGTTACGTCCCGGTGGGACCGAAGCTCAAAGCGCTCGGATACCTGAACTCCATCGGGGTGACGTCGACTCCCTGACCCGACAGAACCGCCGCCGAGCCGCACATCAGTCCTGACATTTCACCACGAGCTTCTCTGCATGTTTTCTCCATAAAGAGTCCGACCTTAATGTGACAAAACACATTCCACTTCCCCAAATATGATTATGGAGCTGCGACCACGAAGCCTCAGAGGTCAAAACAATTCCCACAAATGACTGCAGACACTCACTGCTGCCATTCCTGCAGCTTCGTTTGACGTTAGAAAAGATCTAAATGTGGAAGAAATTCTGGTTGATGAGAATTTACGGCTCGGCTGAAGATATTTACCGGCCGCCTTAACTTTGGCTTTGGCATTCCTGCAATTAAATGACAGAAACATCCATTCATCCCTAAACCCACTTGATCTCTCTCAGGGTCACTGGGTTGCAGGATGGGTGCCGTTTGGGTCTGATCCGGTACTGGTAGAACTGGTAATTTTGAAATGGTTCTAGTTCCTGTTCTGGTGTATCAAAAGTTAAAAAATCCCCACATTTTTTTCCAGGAACCTTAATATAGTGGCGAAGCAGCGTGACAGAGTGAGGGAGAGCGACTGAGTGTTCCTAAGATCTTTTATTTCGTTCTTCATGATAGTCTTCACCGCAGCGCTGCATCTCTGTTTTCACGCACGCTGAAATAAACACTTTCATCTCTCGTCGCCATGACAACAGGCTTTTTCAGAGCATCGTACACGTGTCCCTGATCTAGCAAGTCACTGCTGTGAAGTTCAGACGGTCACTCATTTAGCCTTCAACATTATGACTGAAGCTCCGCCCACCCTCACAGCCACACCCATTTTATATGAGCCCGCCCTCAATCGCTGCAAATGTAAAATGATTGGCTAGAATTTTACAACAAAACTGAATAGAAATGTTTATACTGATGGTACTGCATCCATCGGTATCGAGGGTATGGGTACGAGTTTCGGTACCCATCCGTCCTGGAACTTAAACAATCATTGTCAAATACCTGCAGAATTATTGCTATGATTTCTAGTCCAGGAACTGTAGATCTGCAGAATTCAGCCGTCAGAGGAGCAGATGAAAGAACGTCTTCCTCAGAGAGGAGTAGGAGCTGTTATTTGAGCTGCTGAAAGTTCTCGCATCGTTTCTCCTGAAAGGCAGCAGAGAGATGGATGTGACGGAGGTGTGAGGAGACCAGAACCACCACCTGCTGACAGACTGGACCTGTCATCAGGTCTGGCTGGTCCATGCAGGGAAAGGTAAACACAAGTATGACAGAAAGACAGACGGAGTATAAAACGTAAAAGATGATAAAACATCAAGATAACATTAACACAGGAAACCGTAATACTTCTGTTGAAGACAAGAAGCATCGGGATAATAATAGTTTTGTAGAAAAAAATGTAGACTACAAAAAGAAGCTTAATCAGTCAGAAAAAAGTAAAAAAATCCATCTGGTACAGACATTAAAAACTAAACACAGTAACAGATATTTAAAAAAAGAAGGAATGTAAACATCAGAGGTGTTCTAGATGTTTTTTCAAAGTAAAAGAGTTTCCAAAGTGAACAAAAAATAAATATTTTCAGGAACTTCTGGGACAGTTTAAGCATAAAAAAGTGAGTTGTTTTTTAAATCTAAACTCCTGATCCGATCTCCAGCTTCATAATCTTTAACCTCCGGAGACGTCTGTCGTCTTCTTCTCCGACCCAGAACCTGAGCCGCCGTGCGTCCAGGCAGAGCAGAGGTCAGCCAATCAGAGGAGGTTATCTCCTGAACAAACATCAGCGACCTCCCGTCTGCCACAGAGCTCCAACGCCGTGTGACTCGCTGACAGGCTTTCTGCAGACAAACAAACAAAGTCTGTCTCCGATTAACCCGCCACCTGTACCGCAGCGGCTCCGCCCACCGCCATCGCCTCATCTGGTTGACATTATTAACCACGTTCTCTGATTTCAGCTGCAGATCATCCAGCCGCTGCTGTTTGACATACTTCAGTCTCATTTAGAGTCTCAGTCAAACATGAAGGAGCAGATGTTGTTTTTACCCTCATGGATCAGTGGAAGCTCAATGAGGAGAAACCTCCCAGAAAATGGAAACTTCTTCTTCTGTGGTTTTGGACAGACTGATTTATAGAGTCAGTGAAGGTTTGGGATTCTGAGCGAAAGATTCTTTATCTGGAACGGTTCTATCGGAGCTTCAGAGCCATGAAAGGTCTGCAGAGAAGATGAACAAGTCTGAGGTTCAAACTCTGAGGAAACGTTCAGCCACCGAGTTATGGATCCAATTTATGTAGAAACAGGACCAGAATCGTGTTACCAAACACTGTAGGATCACTGGAGGCAGTTAGAGGAAAACCAGGTCCAGGTCTGGGAGGTTTTATTCACTTCAGTTTACAGGTTAACCAAATGATCCTGTGACTGTTCTGAGTCTCCAGAAACAAGCGTTTCTGGATCTACTTCATCGTCGATCTTCATCCGTGTTTCTGCTCTGCTAGTTTCTGACTCTGAAGATGAAGAACGGAGAAGATCAGGACGCTCACGCCACTCGGCCAGCGCCGTCGGTCAGAGCGGAAGCTTCAACATCATCAAAAGTCAAAGTCTCCTCAGTCTGCATCCAGAGACGACGTTCTCTGTCTGAGAAAAGACTGAAAATGTGACGTTTAGCTGAACTTTAGGTCATTTCAAAGATGCTTTTATGAGGATTCACAAGATGATCTTTTTGTTTAGGTTGAAGGATTTTGTTGAGAGCTTCACCTGACGGTGTTTGTGTGTTTGTTACTAGTGACCCCATTAGCGGAGCAGCAGCAGTAAATTTAACTTTTCCTGCCCTGAAGCTTCACTGAAAACTTGTGTGTTTGTTTTGTGCGTGTGTGTGTGTAGATCCACACACCAACATGTCGCCTGATAAAGATCAGAGTGGAAGAATGCAAATACCACACTGTGGCCTGAAGAGAAACAGCATTTCTGTGTGTTCTTGTGTTGTTGTGTGTTCTTGTGTTCTTGTGTTGTTGTGTGTTCTTGTGTTCTTGTGTTCTTGTGTTCTTGTGTTCTTGTGTTGTTGTGTTGTGTGTTGTGTGTTCTTGTGTGCAGACATTTCCATAAAATGTGATTTTCTGTTGAAGTCTTTGACCCGTCCTAACTACGTTAAGCTGTTTTCGGCTCCTCCTCGTGTTCTTGTGAAAATGAGACAAAATGAAAACCGTGACCAAAGGAATCCGCTCGTTCCTCAATTATGATCCAACGAGGTCCAAATGTCAGAGTCTTTTCTGTCGGCCCACTGAGCTGTAAATCTGTATAATCCTGTCAATAATCTGAAGATGACGTTCTTCATTTGACATCTTTGAACCAAACTATTCCTAAATGTAAAAACCTAAGCTCCTCCCCCATGACGGCGCCACCTTCCAGTCCTCATGACATCAGGATCAATGAGACGTTCAGTCAGAAGGAGAACATCTCCTCCTCCTGCAGCTCCTCCTTTATGAAGGTTCTTCAGGGAAGAAAGTTCTGCTTCGTGGTCGTTGACCGAAGGGGGACGGATGGCGAGCAGAAAAACACCAGACGGATCCAAATTTGATCATCAGTCATATTAACCATCAAACGTCTCCTGGGCTTCACCTGGTGTGGCGGGTCACATGTGTGCAGGTGTTCTCTGACATTTGTTTGTTAAGAATCTCTGTTAGCTAAAGACATTCAAGAAGGTATTCTCAAAGCCACAATGGAATACATAAACAGATGTACACGTACATGTATGAACTCTCCACAACGATGTAAACAGAAACAATACGACAATAATGAGGGGAATCTTTTAGTAAATAATTTTATCCAAACATCATTCATTTAGATTTTCTGCATTACTGACCATTATTATTATTATTATTTTCATGAAACCAATTCTCAACTCAGCATGAAGATCTTGACTCAGACGGTCTACATCGTCTCCAGACATATAGATCGTAGAATCATCTGCATGAA
Source organism: Oryzias melastigma (assembly GCF_002922805.2). Taxonomy (NCBI): domain Eukaryota; kingdom Metazoa; phylum Chordata; class Actinopteri; order Beloniformes; family Adrianichthyidae; genus Oryzias; species Oryzias melastigma. The sequence continues at coordinate 27,945,086 of NC_050521.1, read as the reverse complement.
GAGCAATAGTGACATGTGTCAAAACAAGAGGTAAATGTTTTGGCCCCAATCAGACATCATCGGGTTCTGTTTGCTGAATAAGACACGCCCCTAAAACGTGAGTTTTTGTAGTTCTTCCTGGTTCCCATCAGATTGTGTTGGTCTGGACAGTTTCATGGGGGGGGGGCGCTCTGACTCATCAGTGGGTTTAACCCCCCACGTCGCTCCGCCACGGTCCAGACCTGCAGGATAGAGGAGTTTTTCTGACGGAAAGTTCTCTGCTTAAACTTCAGCTCCTCTTCTGTTTTATGCAGCTGAATTTTTCACTTTGATTCCAAATTCTTCTGCAGTAGAAAAGCTGCTCCTCCTCCTCCTCCTCCTCCTCCTCCTGCATCTGCACAGGTTTCCTGTTGCAGGAAGTGGCTGACGGTGAAGGTCAAAGACAGGATGTCCTGCAGAGAAAACCCGTTTGTTTCACTCTTTCTCTGAAAGCTTCATTTCTGGTCGAGTGGGCGGAGCTCTGCTCCTCCTGCTCCTCCTCCGATGGGACGATCATTGTGATGTTTGTGTTGCTGTTGTGTATCCTTGCTGTATCTGCTGAGGAGCGTCGGCCTCCAGTGAGGAGCGTTTTCCTGTTGATCCAGAGAGAATCAGTCGGAGGAGCATCAGTCTGATGGAGTCTCTGTTCCTGTCATTGTGGCTCTTCCTGTGACCTCGTTAGCAAACAAACAAAAACATTTGTTTTTATCTGGAGATAAAAGTTTGCTGGAGCTCGTCGGATGTCCTGAAAAAGTCTGTCTGTCCTCTGATCTGATGTGTCAAACAAATAAAGAACACGATCATCACGAGAAGCTGGACCAGGAGAAACGTTTGGTCCGGACAGACGGCTTTTCACTGTTTTCTGTCTTTCTGCTCCCTGTAGGGGGCGCCACAGTGAATCGTCTGTCTCCATCCATCCACATCCTCTTCTTTCTACCTCAGCATCCTTTTCCCATCATCCTCTCTGCTTCCAGAACATCAGCATCTGATCCTCTGATGGATCCGTTCCAAACAGAACCTCATCTCTCCCTGTTCCTCTGGAGTTCCTCTCATTCTCCGTTGTTCTCCAGCCGACCTTCATGCCAGAGCAAACTCTCTGGATCTTTCTGGTGTTTCGTCTTCACTCCTGGCGTCTCTGCAGGACAGACGTTAGCATGTTTCTTCTTCACGGGAGATGTTGGTTCTGAAGTGTCCTGTGTGTTGATGAAAGCACCAACAGGATCGTCTCTAAACCTTTGACCTCTGACCTTCTGCCTTCCTGGATCTTCTCGTCAAAGTCTGTCAATCACCTGAATGTGTCAAATTTGTTCAGGTTCTTGTAGAGCTGCTGGTATTCCCTCTCCCAAAGCATGATGGGATGTGTAGGCAGAGGAAAAGATGAAGTTGGTCTGATTCAGATGCTCAGACTTTGGGGAAATGCTGCCCCCTGGTGGTGAAGCGAAGGTGAAATCTTCGACGCTTTTGTCTTCCAGACCGAAAAACATTGTGTGGAGTCATCCTCATGAAGGTCAGAAGAGTTTTCCATTTTCATCTTTTTATTCTAAAACCTTCAGTTTCCTCATCAGGATGAACTGAGTCTTTATAACCTGAATGAAGATAAAGTGAGATCATAAATTTACTTTTCTGAGAGATCTGCCTGAAACTTTATTTGAACTAAATGTTCTGCACACAAAATCAAGTTTGACCCCAGAAATCTGAAAATCTCAAATCTTTAGAAACAACCAGAGAAACCTTTAGTCAAAAACTCTGAACTTTAACACAAACCAGAAGAGAAGAGGAACGGATGAAGTCAAAGTTCTTTTATTTCCACAGAAAGAAACACTTTGACATCAGAGAACAGCAGGAAGTGATGCACAATAAACTGTCAAAATAAGAGTTTCTGTTTAAGATTTCTGTATAAAAACTGTTTTGTTTCTCAGACGATAAACTTTATGGTCACATGAGGAGGTTTTGATTCAGCTGATGCTAAAACGAGGTTCTGTTTGTGACCCAGTTGGATCTGTAATGACCTGCGGTTCGGTTTGGGTCCAGAAGAAGAAGTTTCTCATCATAACTGAGGATCTTCTGGACATTTGCTGACGGTAGGAGGAACATCTGATGCATCAGCTCCTGTCTGGGTTTGGAAACGGTTCTTCCCGTTTCTGTGGTTCTCTATGAACAGAACACGTTTCGGGTTTCCTTTGAGTCCAGAGTAAAGTGCGACAGCGAGTTCGTGAAGTCCATCCGTTCATACAAACGATAAAACAGGCAGCAATAAAAAAGACAAACTTTAAAAGACGGCACCTTTAGATGAAATCTAAGAAAACTTTAAATCATTTATAAAAAAAGAAACAGTTTAACTTTTCTAACGTCTGAATTTGAAAGATTTCTGCAGCAAACTGCTTCAGCCTGATTTCCTGAAGAGCTTTTATTTTGAAAGTCTGGCTGGAAGTGGGGTTTCCGGGCGGCGCCTCAGTCGGAGTGGAGGGACAGAGCGATCTCCAGACAGCCCAGCTCCTGACCCGGAAGGCCCAGGACTCCCTGGACCGTGTACTTCCCGTTGGTCAGCCAGTACGGCAGGTCCACGTTGGGCAGGTAGAACTCGGACTGCGGCAGCGAGTACGAGCCCTGAGGAGACAGCGAGGGTTACGGAGCCGGCGGGGGGCGGAGCCTGTGGGGGGCGGAGACACTCACGGCTTTGAAGGGGCAGTGGCAGGGCAGGCCGTAGGTGTGCAGCGGCTCCGGACAGTCCTGCCCCGGCGGGATCAGCTGGTTCAGGAGGTCGCAGGCGTCCGGGTAGTGGCAGCTGCCCAGCTGGTCCAGACACGGGACCTTCACCCAGATCCCCGCCACCTCCTTCTTCAGAGTCACGTTCAGCTGAGGAGGAAGAGGAAGGAGTCTCCTTCACCTCCGTGTTAACCCTTTAAGGCGTCGCACTAAATCTTTTACACACTGTAACTTCTCAACACAATGATTCCAGTAGATTGTGAAGGAGAAAGCTGCTTCTCCTTCACAATCTACTGGAATCATTGTGTTCACGGTTAAAAAGTAAATCAAAGAACATAAACACTGGAGCTAATTATGATTCTGATGTCTCCTTTTAGGACATAGTTTCTGCAGAGCGGCAGGAGTGGATCTTTAAAAGAAAAATTAAGTTTTTAATTTCAAATAGTAACTAAAAATGAGTGAAGTTAAAAAAGTAAACTGAATTAAACTTTTTTTTAACTCAGTTTTTATAGTCTGACTAAAACTTTTGATCAGATTTCGGTGCCGTAAAAAAGAAAATCAATTATAAGTCCGTAAACACGACCAGAATCAAGAGACACTGAATTAGATTTTTCTGTTTTTGAAGAAATTCTGGGATTTTATGGAAGATGATTAGAGCCACTGAGGGGGACAAAAAGCATCTAAACGTCTTTAAATATATTTTAAAGCGCTATATAAACAAATGTATTATTATTATTAAAAATAAATAAATGGCCACAGACAATTCTGACTTTAATCTCAAAATTCTGAGAAAAAAAGTCAAAATTCTGAGATTAAAGCCAGAATTCTGAGATTAAAGCCAGAATTTTCTGTGGCCTTTTCCTTCACTGTGGCCCTAATCCTCTTCCATAAATTTTAGATTAAGAGTGCTGGAAAATAAAATAAGATTGGGCGATACATCGGGATATTTCATTTGGCGATAATTGTATAAACTTAAAATGTTGATAAGACGATGTTTAATTAATCATTTATAAGCATTTGTAGTTGCAGTGCTTAGTGTTGTGATTAATAAATACAATTTATCATTTTATTAACATGAAAGGTGTATAATCCCCCCCAAGTCATATTCTTAAAAAAAAAGTCAAAATCCTGGGATATATCGTGATACATGTATTGCGATACATTTCGTGCCCCCAGACTCTTACCTTCTATTCTAAACGGATCTTATTCTGTGTTTTCTGTACTATAAGAATCACTCAAAAGCCTAAACTTTTTTTAAATCATTTGCTCCACAAATGATGAAATAATCTGTTTTTTCTTTTTTAATCCCTGCTGACGTGACACTACTTATCACTGGACTGAGATAAAAGAGTGTCTTTTATTTTGAAAGGAAGTCGTATAAACTCCTGACGATAATTTACATTTGTCATAATTGTAACAAAAACATCAAAACTAATCATCGTTTTATTTTTTTACGGTTGAACCGTCTCTGAAACGAGGAAATAATCATCAGGTTAGGATTCAAACCGGATCAGCCGGTTCTGGAGGGAAGTTCTGGTTATGAAACCAGATGATTTTGTTTTTGTTTTGACTTTATACACATAAACGTTTATTGTTATAAATCTAATAAACAAAAGATTCTCTTTATAGTAAACTTTAAAAACAAATCAAAGTTAGATCTTTAAATGGACGATAAAGAATAAATGAACTAAAATGAGCTCTTTGGGTCACAGAGTTCTGACCCTCCAGGGCTCCCGTAGGACCAAACCTTCAGACTGAACTCACAGACAGAGGAGCGTCCAGCTCCACAGACGTGGACCCGGAGGCGGCGGCGGTCAGATCCCCCGGGATGGCGATGGGGTCTGGAGACACGCTGAGGGTCTTCAGCAGGGCCGGAGCGTCGGGCTTCCAGCAGTTCTTCCAGTCGAAGTTGGATACCTGCAGAGAACCGGGTCAGAACTTCAGGTCTGTGACACCAGCTCGCCGTCAATAACACTCAGGATTGCTGACGACTCGGCACATTCTCAGACTGAAGCAGTTTTCCTCTGAAGGACGGCTTCAGAACATCAGCAGAACCGGACCACAGCAGCTCAAACTTCTTACGAGGACGATCCAGAACATTTGAGTTTGAAATTCTACTGAAACTTTTGATGAAAAGTTTTGTTTTTGAGACGTTTTCGTTTATTTCAGCAGGTCCTGTAGGTCTGGATCGATTACTTAGGAGATTCTGCTCCGTTTTTATTCAATAACCTTTAAAAACGACTACAGAAATGTCCGTCAGAACCAGAACCGCTGAAGCCGCTTTTGAACAAAAACCGCTGACAGGAACTTTGTTCTGAACCGACCACAGTTCAGCTGTCAAACCTCACAGCCGGACTTCCTTCCTGGTTACGGCTCGGCGGAGCTTCTAAAGAAGTTCCTGCAGATCAGTTCCAGCAAATCCAGTCCAGAACCAGCCAGTCGGGACTCTGATCCGAGCTCAGAGATACCGGATCAGGCTTTTCAGATCAAACTAAATGGATCGGCTGAAGGTCAGAGGTCAGCTGATCTGCAGCAGCATCCTGGTTCTGAGGAGAAGTTCGTGAAGATCTGAGCTCTGACTTTTCTCACGATTCAACACATTTTAAAGATTTGAAAACATGAGGAGCAAAAAAAAAAAAAAGAAAAAAAATGTATAAGAGGCGGGAATAAGGTTCAAATCCCTGAAAAAGTGAATAAAGTTCCTCCTTCTTTAGTTCTTCTAAGTTATAAATCTGTTTCAAACGTTCCCGCTTTAGTTTCTGATGTTTGAGACTTTTCATGAAAACGTTAAAGACAAAAACAGAAAAAAATTATAAACGAAACAAAAAAAAGGCATCATCTGCGCATGCGCACTCCCCTCACCTGCAGGTTTTTGAACCTCTTCATTCGTGGCGGGTCTTCGTCCGCGCGGGTCAGAACCACGGACAGAACCGCCGCGAGCGCGAGGAGCAGCTTCTGCATCATGCCGCCGAACAGAACCGAACCGCCGCAGAAATGTCCTCCTCCGCGCTTCCGTATTTACGAGACACCCAGACGGTCACGTGACGCCTCTGTCATGTGACTTCCGCTCTGGAGCAGAGAACAAATTTAAAACCAGAATAAAATAAGTTTATTTGCAAATATATGACCGGGAAGGATTAAAAAAATAAATAAAATGTTTTGATTAAAAACTGAAGAGAATTCACGAACTTTTTCTGCTCCGGAAAGTGTAGTTTACAGACGGACCTGAACGTCTCATTCCATAATAAACCTTTTTTGTTCTGCAGATCTGCAAACATTAAAATATTTATAGATTCAAACAGAAACATTCATCATGTCAAAAAGTACTATAATGAAATGTACTAGAAGTCCACTTTAGTGAGGCAGTATCAAGTTTACTTCTATATATTGTTAACTTAAAATGTTCTAAAATCTGAGGAAGTATTCAGTTTACTTCCTACAACACGTCTATAGTGTACTTGTTACTTATGCTCAAGTATACTTGACCTTCAAGTGTGCGTACTTCTTCTAAGAGTTTATTCAGGAATAACTCAGATATAAATCATATATTATTTTTATATTACTTGAAACTTGTTACAAACTATGACGGTTTATCACAGTTGTATGTTTGTGTCCTTAAACCTGTTGTGAAGATTTGGGTTGTTGGTCTTCCTCAGGCTTTTAATTCTAAGATGCATTTTTTCCTTTTATTGATTCGTGAAGCCGCTTCCTCCACCAGCCAAGGAAAGTGCTGCACACAGCCTTGTACAATAGTAAACATAATAAAAAGCATGAAACCAAAGAACACCATTTTAAAACAGATATTAAAACCAACATAAATAGAATAAAAAGGTTTGCTGATTCTAAAACGCTGTAATGGAGGAACAATTCTTTTTTTAATTCTCCAGGAGTGTATGCCTCTAATAGCTGGTCAACTGATTCCATAGATTAGGAGCCAAACAACTTGTTTTTATTGTTTTTGTTCATTTAACAACAGAAATGAAACCAAAAGCAGACCAGTCACATATTATTTTCTAGTGTGAACAAACACCAGTTTATGTTTATGAGTGTCAGATGTTCCTCATTTCTCCTCAGCCGTCAGCAGAAAAACATCAGAGCTGCTCAGCTCCTTTCAGGCTTTTATTTTGGTGGTATCACATTTGAAGGCCTACTGGAGGCCTGGACACCCGGATCAGGAAAAACACAAAAACGAAACCAAACATTTATTAAACTGAAAACACATTAAAACGTTCTGGATTAAAAAAAACTCCTTTTGTAGTTGATTTAGGTCCAAACACTGGAACTTTCCTGCAGGACTGAGGCCTCCACCAAAGTGAAACCCTGAAAAGCAGACTTTTGGAATTCCATGAAAGCAGCATTGTCATGAAAATGTTGTTTTCCTGCCTTTTTTGTGTGTGTGTGTGTGTGATTTCAAAGTAATAGCTTTATAATGTGTTTCTATCAGCGCTTCCTGGCTCTTCTAAACTGTTTTCAATGTGTAGTTAAAAAGTATGTCTGCAAATCTCCTTTCAAAACTATAAAAACAAAAGGTCAAACATTTTACTATGATTTTGTGCGTAAAGCAAAAAATGAAATACAATTTTCAAAAATGCAGCTGCGCTTCCAGCCGCTAGAGGGCAGCAGCGTCTTTAAACCGTCGTTTGAACCGTAGAAGAAGTCGCGCTAACATTAGCATGCTAAGACTGCACGAAAATATGAATTCGGTTAGCTTTTACTCACTTTTATCCCACAAAATACACAAATCGTCTTAGTTTAAAGGGATAATAACATTTTAAAGATTTAATAACAGTAAATAGAGGAGAAAAAATGACGTAAAATGAATGGAGTGATTACAACCTAAAGCTACATGTACGGTTTTTACGGGAGCATTTGAACGCATCATAGTTTCCAGAAGCTTTAATTAATATAAATGACATTTAAAGTTTTACTCTTTTTTTAAGCGTCTTTGTTTAACTTAAAACAACTTTATGCGCATGCGCACTGAGTCGTTCCTTTGATTCCAGAAGGGAGGAGGAGGAGGAGGAAGGGGGATGCTGCTGCCAGGGAAAAGAGGAGGAGGATGAAGAGGAGGAGGATGTCCACCGGCAGCAGCACCGAGCGCCTCTCCATCCCATGAGCCCCGCAGAACCCAGACATGTGGACGCAGCTCCGCCGCTGAGATCCTCGCCGTAATCACCGGATCATTTCACCTCCTCGCGCAGATGGAGGGATGCGGGGAGACCGAGGAGCGAACGGAGGTGAGCGATGGAGCACGCAAACTCCGCGTTTCTCCCGCATTTCTCCTCATCCCGCGTGCATCCCGCTCAGCCTCAAACCTGCGGGCCGGGTTCCTTTGATCTGCCGGTTCCGGCCGCTTTCATTTCGCCGGCCGGCGTCCCCGCGAGGACATCAAAGAGCCCGACCCCTCCCTAAATCTCAGCCTCGCGCCTCTCAAACCGAAAAACGTCGTTTTTCTAAGGGAAAAATGAGAGAAATTATGGAATTTAAATTCTGCCTGCTGCCTCAGAAACAGCCTGGACTGGGATTGAATTTGATATTGATCAGGAATCGATCAGTTATTAAAAAGAGAATCAGGTCAGGCTTAAATGTCTCTTTGAATCACAGATCTGAGCTAAAATGTCAGAGAAATGAATAAAAATCCTGAAGGACCTGAAGGATGGAGGCTTTGGCCCACATGCGGCTCTGATTGATGCTGACTCATCTTTATTGTGGCTGACAGCCCCCCCCCACACACACACACACATGTGACCCAAATCCTCCATCCTGTGGTTTCTGTGCTGCACCTGCTCCTCCTAACCCTCTCCATGACTCATTCCGCTCACATGCGGAGCATCTGCCGCTGAAACACCAGCCGGGCCTCGCCATGCGCTGTGGGCCACATCTGACCCACATACCAGCAGCACCAGCACCGCCGCCGCCATCAGGACGGTTCTGGAGGCTCCAGGACAGCCTTCATGTTTAGACTGAAAGGAGACGAGTTCACGGAGTACAACGGGAAATCTAATGTTTAAACCTGGAAACTCTGAAAAAACGTTTTTTAATTCCTGAAATGAACTTTGACTAAACGTGTTTCTAACACGTCGTGGTTTCATCTCTAGAAGAGCCACAGACACGTTTGTACTATTCTAAAATAAAAAACAAAGTAATGTTCACTTCTAAATAAATGAGGCCATCAGCTGCAGGTTCCTCCTTCTCTCCTTTTTCTGACATTAAAGCAAACGTGGATCAGAATCCGTCTTTAGAAGACTCCCATCCATGTAAACCAAAGAAATCTGATAAAGTGGAAGTGATCGTAGTTTTTCAGAATAAAAGCTGGACTGATCGAGTTCAGGCTTTAGGATTCAGACTTTCAGCAGGATGAACTCCAGCTTTAGGTTCATCTCCTAAATGTTCCACAGACAGGACTTTGATGGACCTGTGTGTCCTCACACATCAGACGGGTTGTTGGTTCTCCAGAACTCGTTTGGACCCTAAAGGACGTTCTTGTTCATCCTCTGAAGCTCACTGAAAGAGCTTTTCCAGATGAGTGTTTAGATGTTCTGCAGAAGCTGCTGTCACTCCACTTCTGTCCTACAGAGAAGACAGACGGTTCCTCTGGTTCTGCTGGTTGACTCGACCCTCCCTGATCTCTGATCCGATGTTTCTGCTGAGGACCGAGGGGCTGATGGGAACTTCCATAAAAACATCGGACTCTTCAATATTTTCTGACCTCTCTCTTGGATCCGTGTTGTGCGGTTCTGACGGCGGTTTGTGGGTTTGGACAGATCCGTTCTGACCTCAGAGACACCCACGTCTCATCCTGAGGTTGAGGAAAAAGAGTTTCAGCGACTTTTCGGAGGACAGATGTCAAGTCAGCTGCTGGGGGGGTCAGCTTTGAGGTTTCCTCTGCAGCCGTCAGCAGATGGAGAGCGGGAATCCCGCAGGAGGAGGGAAATCTCAGTCTGTGGTCCAGAACTGCTTCTGTGAGCAGAACCGGAGGGTTTAATGGTTAGATTCCCTGAAGATGCTCCATGAGTTCAAGTTTGAGTTAGTGTCAGGAGGGCACAGGTGGAGACCCATGACTCGCTGAGCAGCAGGTCAGTGGGCGGGCCCTGCCCCCCCGCGGCGCTGTAACCGGATCTGGCGGTATCGATGACCCGCCGTCTAACAGTTTGACCTGCTGTCTCTCCTGCAGTGCAACAGACTGACGGAGGAGAGAGACGAGGCCCACCGACAGCTCAAGCACATCAAGAGAGGTGAGTCCGCTCAGCCACCGGACCGCCGTCCGTTAACGCCGACCCGGAACTGGTTCAATCCTGAGACTGGGATCTTTCAGCGAGTTTACAGGTTTAACTGATGATCAAACTGATCTTTTTATCGACAAAAACAGAAGCAAAAGTTTGAAAATATCTTTGAATGAAATGAAATCTGAAGATTTGATTTTCTTTACTGATGTACTCGTAGAAATACAACATCCAGGAATGAGTCAGCAGACAGAAAAACCAGAGGAAAGATAGAACTGCAACAATAATGTTATGATTAGGGAAATAAATCAAGGTAAATTTCTTGGACTTGATGCTAAATAATACTAAATATTTCAGAATAACCCTAAATAATGTTTAATAATACTAAATAATTCTGAATAACATAATATGACTGAAAAATTCAAAATACTGCCTCTTGATAATGTTAAATAATGCTAATTTACTTTCAGTAATCCTGAATAATGCTGACAAATTCCTAATAATTTGGATTTTTTCTTAATAATGTTGAATAATTCCTGATTACAGACTCTCTCTATTGAATGAACTGCTTCTATCTTTGGCTCTTTGCTGTAATTTCATCCGGATTCTGTTGGTGATCGGATCCAGTTTGAGGGTCGGTCTCTGTGACCTCATGTGAACCGTTCTGGTGGATGCAGGTTTAGATTTTTGACCTTCTCTGACCCTCATGGTCACTCAGACCTCCATGTTCCTGTATAGACGTGTGTTTACCTGGGAGAAGGTGTGACCTTCTTCATCCTAAAACCAGTCTGACAGCTGACACCTCCATTTCCTCCTCACACCTCCATCCGAACTGATTGGGAGAACAGGGAGGCGTCTCCATGGAAACGGTTAGTTAGCAGCAGAGAGTTTGGAGGAGCTGCTTCCTCCAGCATCCGTCTGCAGGTGAGAGCAGATGCATCAGAACTGCGTTTCCTCCTCCCAGACTGACTGAACTCGTTCAGAAACGGCGTCTGAAACAGATGTTTCTGGTTAAACGCAGGACGAAATGTGTTTCCTGAGTTTGAGGAGCTGAGAGTCTGACCTTCAGAGAAGAAATCTGCTGAGCTGCAGTGAACTACCATCACCTAAAGATCCTGAAAACCTTCACATCGCCCAGTTTTCTTATAGCTCCGCCCCCTTCAGTGTGAAACGAACCTTTACTCTTCCTGTTAAACCGCGAACACGTCAGAAACGATTCCATCGATCCTCCTACTGTCACAGAGGAGGAATTCAGTCGTTTCTGCAGCAGCAACGAATAAAAACGCAGAAGAAAACAAACCTGCAGGACGACAGGGTGAAAGGATGTTTAAAGCATCTTCATGTGGTCGGCAGGAAACCACAGAGGTTCAGACTGTGGCGTTGAAAGCGTTTATGGGCTTTGTGGGCGGAGCAAAGAAACTAGAGGTTACCAGAGGCGATGTTCTGACTAAATCCAGGACTCGGACGTTTCTGAAAACATGTTTTTAGACAGAGAAGTGTGAAAGACGATCTTTATCTCCTCAACCCTCCACAGTTCTGATGTTGAAGCTGAACTGTCAGTTTCCTGATGTTACTTGGAGGTTTCTACTCCTGAATTCTGACCACAAACATCCGGATTCATGTTCATGGAGCAGATGAACGTCTGACGCTCTCGCCTCAGACCAACAGCAGACTCACCTGCTGCCGGTCCCAGTCTCAGGTTTCAAAACTCCAGATGAGTCGATGAACCTGAGAGCAGCTTAGCGTCTGCAGAGCTCCTGTTACCACTGATGCATTGTGGGACGAATGTTGATGCTGTGGGGCGCATCGTCCCGTGGTGGAGGTGTAGAGTTACCGTAAACCGGAGCGCTCAGAGCGGACGGCTTCAGGAGAGCCGATGGACGCCACGGCAACGGCGGCTTTGAGTGAAGGTCGTTGAGGCGTCTTCGCCGTCAGCGGAGGCGGATCCTCCTCCTCCTCATGAGGAGTCTGGTCTCTCCTCCATTCACTCACTCACCCCCCTCCCCCAGAGGGAACAGCAGTCGCTCTTGTCGTGTTATTCCCATGAATGATTCAAGTCTCCTCCATGAATTATTCAGGAGAGAGGAACGTGGGGGGGTGAGAGGAAGTTACCGTTTCTAACCGACCGGCGGATCCTCAAACGGGATCCTCTGAGGAATAGTGTCTGCTATAGATCACTAAAGATCATCAGTGTTCTGAACACAATCCTGATGACGTCACCCGTTTAAAAACCAGATAAACATGAAGATTTTCTGAAGACTCATAATGAATCGCAGAGTTCTGAGGAGGAAAACTGTCAGGATTTGATAAAAGATAAATGAATACATCTTCATTCAAATGAAAAATCATTCAAATGCAATGCATTCTGGTCTATATTCACCAATCAGATGCATAAATGCTCACTGGTTTTTGCAGAGCGTTTACCCTCTTTGGACACATTTAAGACAATCCTAAACAAAAAAAGTTTTAATAAAGTGGATATAACTCTGACATCTCGTGGATCTCTGTTTTCAGATTATGATTTTTAGCTGCCATTGATTCTGCTACCAGATCCTCTTAAAATGTAGAGAACTAACCAGGAGGTAGTGAAGGAAATCAGACTCAATTTTAGTGTTTCTATTAAAACCAAAGTCAAAAAAATGTATCAAAATTTAACAGTTTAGATTAGAAAATGTGTTTGTGCAGAAGAGTTCTTTCATTCTTTCACATGTTTTAGTCAAAAATGCATAAATTACATTTAAAAATGAAATGTTTTGGATTCTCTGTGTGGAGCACGGTGAACAGAAATAAATGATATTGAAACACAGATTTATATTGTTTTTGATTAGAATGAATGTTTTGTATTTTTGTTGTTCTGATTTGTTTTTAACTGAAGTTTTTTAATGTTAACTTTAATGACGAAAAACTAAAACCTGGTTCTAAACTGTGAGAACTTCTGCAGGACGGATGATGACCAAACAGAAACATTTCTGAGGAAAAAAAATGTTTTTTTTCCCTTTAAATAGTGTCTTGATATTTCTTATAGATTAGTGTTACATTTGGAAGATAAAATATATAAATAGTTCTACTATAATCTCTGTATTTTTACTCCCTGGACTTCAGTTAAAATTCCTCACAGATGAAGGTGGATGATTGCTGGATTATAATCTCATTCTGAGTGAATGAAAGTCAAATTCAGAGGAAAACTGACGAGTCGTGAAGACTCTTTTAGATTTCACCAGTTTCATGTTTCTAAAAAAATAAAAAGTTTTGTTTTTAGTCAATTTTTAAAATGTTCCCATGAGGAAGTCTCAGCATGCTAATCCAGATTTAAAACAAAATGTAAACGTTACGCTACTCGTGTAAAAAATGAAAATATTAATTGTAGAGTATTATTAAAAAGACCAAATGTAAAAGAATAAAAGCATAAATATAAACTAAAGTTAATCATGTTTATGAGGCTTTATTTATGGCTAAAACATTATTGTTTTAAGCTTTAATACTTTAGACATTATTAACTAACTTGTTAATGTATAAATGATGCTAAGTAATTGGATGAGGTAAATATTAATGAAGGTTTTGTAACACATTAAGTAATGTTGAATAATAAACAGATGCCTGCTCACAAATACATTTAACAAAACACTTAATAATGTAACTCACAGTATCAAATGTCTGTTAACACGTTAAAAAGGTTCATTAATGTTTAATTATGCATGAACAAAGGGTCTTTGTAGTGAAGTTTTACCAACATTGTACTTGATACAATCATAAATATAAGGTACTAATGTGTGAACTAAATAAAACTGTTTTATGATGTAAACACTGTAACATAAACATGTTAGCATGTAAGCTAACTGCTGCAGTTATTAGCATAGAATTCACTCTAAATGAAACTTTTTTTAAATCAGATTTTGTGACATTTCTGCTTTTTTTAACCCAAACAAAAAGTCTCGTCTCTCTAAAAGCTGAGAACTGAAGACTCTGAAGCTCCTCCCACAAACAGCAGCACCGTAGCTGAGGCGAGCAGCTGACGAGCAGAGGATGATCTGCTGTGGCGTTCGGGCTGCAGCTCAGAGCGCCGACTCGGTTATTCTGCAGAAACCACAGAGTCCACAAACATCAAACTGTGACTCAAAGGCTGTTCAGACCAAATCCTTTCATCTCAGCACAAACCTGCAGCTCTGATGCTGACGAGACGTCCGTCTGTCCACCTGCTGCTGAAACATCTACAGGAAATAAAACTTCAATGACCTTTATCGAGAAAGAAACGAAATCAAATCAAAGACAACGAGATTCTAACAAGCAAATAAAATAAAGCCTGAAGAAACAGTAGGAGAGCTAAGACAATGTGAAAAACAGGAATAATGGTCGTTGGGCAGCAGCTCAAACACCTGCAGAGGGTTCAGGAGGTGTGTTCAGGAGAGGAGGAGGAGCTGATCTCGGAGGACTCCTCTGACAGCTTCAGCTCCTCTTTCATCAAACGTCTGTCTTCAGCTCCCTCCCAGGACGGAGCTGCCAGACGAACAAGAACGTCTCCTCAAACTGTTCTATCGTTCTAAAGGCACAAAAATCATTTTGATTTTTCCCTTTAAAGCTTGAAAGTCGTCCACAGAGAACTGTTGTCACGGCGAGGAACAGGAACCGTTTATGCAGCTTTGATAGAAAGGACTTCTTTGAGAAACACAAACGTTCTCCAGAGGAGAAGATGAAGAACTGAAACTAAACTCAAACTGAGCTTCTCCCTACCTGTCAGCTGAAATCTTCCACAAACCTTCTTCTTCTTCGGTTTGTTGTGGAGTATATAGATATTTAGAGAAAATTAAGATCAAAATGTAATTTCTAATTGTAATTCAAATTGTTGTGAATCAGGAGCAGATTAGTTTGAAAAAGCTCATTTTAGTGACGTAGAAAAGCTCCCAGCTCCGCCTCTTCCTGATGCATCCACAAGCAGACAAACCGATCCACGACCGTCTCTGTTTGTGTCCTCTTCCAGTGTCTCAGATGGTGATCGAGGAGGTGAGCGTCCTGCAGACTCAGCTGGAGATCGAGAAGTCGTGTCGGGAGAATGCGGAGGCGCTCGCCACTACGGTGTGTGTCGCACGCGCTCAGTAGTCCACCGTGTGAGATCAGCGTGATCACATGACATCAGCAGATGAGGACGAGCAGAACGACTCTGCAGGGAGGAACTGAAGAGATCATCTGATCAGGATCAGAGACTGATGTTAAAATGTTCTGTCACAAATATTAACGATAAAGCAGCAAATCAAAGACTCCATTTCCCACAATCCTCCTGACTGAGAATCCTCTGGATGAACGTCCAGAGGAAGGATCCGTCCAACAGAAACTTCAGACTTAGACCGACTGGAGAGTTTTAGAGAATGATGTGATGATAAGGAGATATCTAGTCGTGGTTCACCAGATGCATTCTGGGAGTTTTCTTTCATTTTGAGATGAGATAAATCAGGTTTGTTCCTGTTGTCCTACATTTGTACAGAAGCCTTTAGCCGTCATTTTGAGCTTGGATCCATCTGGGTTTGGACCGGGTTCCGCCTTTTTCCCGCTGACTGCCTCTAACGCACCGTGAGGCGTTCAGGAGCCATGACGGATGTTTCTGTGTCACCTGCAGCTCAGCTGTGAGAACCGGAAGCTGAAGTACCTGAGTCTGTCCTCGCGGCCTTGTCTGGACGAGCTGCTGCCCAGCATCTCCGACTGCATCGCCCTCGAGACGGACGGAGACTCGGCAGAGGTCGCCGACGACAGTCCGGACGCCTTCTCACAATGCCAGCAGCAGGTCAAAGGTAGGAGGGGCTCCTCAGAGCATCAGACACTCTCCGTCTGGTACCTGAAGGTCCGGGTGTGTTCCTCAGAGCTGAGGGAGACGGTGAGCAGCTTGCTGGAGGAGAAGAGGAGCTTCCTGTGTCAGATCCACGAGCAGCAGCAGAGGATAGAGGAGCTGAGCTCACAGGTGAGGAGCAGACGGTTGCACAGCTCCACGCCGACGGACGCCGCTGACCTCCTGACGCCGCTGACCTCCTGACGCCGCCAACCTCCTGACCTCTGTGTCTGCAGGCAGAGAAAGACCAGGCGGAGATGAAGCAGCTCCGTGAGACGATGGAGCAGCAGAGCAGGAGCATCAAGAGGTTCAACAGAGGTAAAAAGGAGGAGCAGGAGGAGGAGGAGGCGGAGCTTCTCCTGGTCTTCACGCTCCGTTCTGTCTGCAGTCTCAATGATGGCCACTCAGGAGTACGAGGGCATGAAGGAGCAGCTGGACCTGGAGCAGAACCTCAGGGTTCAGGCTGAGACCTATGCACACGAGGTGGGCCAAGCCAGCATCCCTCCGCCGCCGTGCCTCACCATTGAGGGTTTTTGCATGAACGTCCAGGTTTGATTCTGTCAATCCTGCAGATGCTCGTGAAGCAGAAGGAGGCCAGCAGGCAGAGCATGCTGCTGCTGCAGAGCGCCGAGCCCAGCGTCCAGCTGCTCAAAGCTCTGGAGGACGTCGCTGCCGTCACCAAAACCCTGGAGGAGGAGCGACTGCAGCACCAGCAGAAGGTTCTAGGAGGAGGATGACCTTCACAGGTCACAGAGAAGCAGAAGATCAGTGATGCTGTGGGATGTGTGCAGGTCCAGAACCTGGAGGCCCAGCTGGAGCAGAGCTGTGTGAAGAAGCAGCTGGAGGCTCTGCAGAGGCAGCTGGAGCTGCTGGAGGTGGAGAAGAAGGAGGTGGAAGGACAGCTGGAGGAGGCGGAGAAGAAGAGCCGAGAGCTGGAGGACAGAGGTGAGCCGGAGAGTCCTCCACGACGGAAAATGTTTATAATGCTTACGAAATGTTTAGAAAATGTGGAAAAAGGAAGTTCAACAAATAATTTTATTTAAAAATTATGAAAAATATACACAAAACCCAAAATTTATAAAGAAATAAGTTCTTGATAAATCCCATTTCTATGTAAATATTCTCAATGATCAGAGTTCTGAAGGAGAACCTTCTTCTCCTCCTTTTGCTC
>NC_050521.1:27883812-27928112 GCF_002922805.2 Oryzias melastigma | reverse complement strand
GTCGGCTCTGCCTTCGTTGATGCTGAAGCTTCATCAGAACCTCCTCTCTGCTCCTCAGCTCCCTCATCGCCATCATGAGGAAGTCCTCCAAAGGATCCAAAGCTGCCGCAAAGGTGGAAGCCCCCCCAGGTGAGGAACTGGTCACCTGACGTCTGCTGGCAGCTGGGCGGCAGGTTCCTTCAGCTTTGTGTCTGTGCAGCTGCTGAGGGGGTGGACGAGGTGAAGGTGAAGGCGGTGAACGAGATGATGGAGCGGATCAAACACGGCGTGGTCCTGAGGCCCGTCAAGAGTCAGGACAGCAAGGTGAGGGTCATCCGGGTCCAACAGTCCAGAACCCCCCAGGTCTCCTCCTGTCACCCCATACAAAGACTGGATATAACCCAGAACACTGAAGGGGTCTTATAGTGTTTCTGCTGTTAGCTTAGCATGTAGCAAGCAGCATTTAAAATGTTTTCTTCTGTTAGCTTAGCATTTAATATTGTTTCTGCTGTTAGCTTAGCATGTAGCATGCAGTGTTTAATATTGTTTCTACTGTTAGCTTAGCATGTAGCATGCAGTGTTTAAAATGTCTTCTTCTGTTAGCTTAGCATTTAATATTGTTTCTGCTGTTAGCTTAGCATGCAGCGTTTAATATGTTGTCTTCTGTTAGCTTAGCATTTTATATTGTTTCTGCTGTTAGCTTAGCTTCACAGAGCTGGATTTAGCTGTAAAGTGAGATAGATCATTGTTGTGGTTTTTAGGAGGTTTTTCCATCAGCAGATGAAGGAAAGATCTCCTCAGGTTTGCTCTGTAGAAGCTGCAGTTTCTTCTCGTGTTCTGGAACTTTCTAAAGCTCTTTGCCTGATTGATCTGCTTTCTCCCTCCATGCATCTCTGTTGTGCCGCTGCAGAGAACAGCAGTGAAAGTGAGTACATTGATCTCATCATCAATCCTGGGGGTTAACCCCCCCCCACCAAATAATTTACTGAAAAAAGAGAACGTTTCTAAAGATGAGATCATTGTTGAGATTTCCTTTTCCTACAGCCTCCAGTCTGTGAGGAGAAACCACAGGAGAGCGCCATGGAGGAGCTGAAAGGAATTCTGGTGAGTGTTCGCTCACTTTACCTCCTTACAGCTGAAGATGACAGTCTCACCATTTACTGCAGCATCCTCGTCTTTCCTTCTTCAGAAACGACACAAGAGAAAAATAATCGTCATAAACAGAAATGAACATTTTGAGAGGCATGAACTAAAGGAATGTTGTGAACGACATGAACAAAATAAACGTGAATGACATGAATGTCAATACATGAACGAAATTAACATTTTGAATAACTTAACAGTTCCTTAAGTTGTTTCACTCAAAGTTGAAATGAAATAATTATAAATTCAGACCAAATTCCCTTTCAGAAGCGTCTAGTTTCCAAAGCGTGCAGTCACAGGAAACATGGAAACGTTTGGAGCTGCACCTGAATCACTCTGGGATCTTCTCCTCAGGAGACGGTGAAGAGGAGCCCCAGCCGAGGCTCCCAGGAGTCAGGGCCGTCCCCCCCAGGAAAGAAGGACAGCGAGCTGGAGGTCATCCTGAGACGCCGGCGTAACAGAGCGGGAGAGGCGGCGTCCGGAGGTAACGCACCTGGAGTCATGAATATAATCCATGAAACCTGAAATGTCCATAAAAACCAGATAAAGTTCTACAATTTACAACACAACTGGAGACTAAATGAAAAGAAAAATTCAAAAGGAGTTCAGGATTCCTGCAAACGTCTGAGCTTTAATCAGCTAATTGACTCCAACATTTTAGATTCATTTACTACAGAGGTAAGCTGGAACCGTCTCCAGTTCTGGTTCATGTTTCACTGTGAGGATTTCCTGCCTGTAAGAGCAGAATGTGACGTCTTCCTGAGTTCTAACAGGACGGCTGCAGACGGGGCGTTTGGTTTTGACAGAGAACCACATGATCACTGCGTCCCTAAAACTCGTTTTCTGCTGACCTGCAGACGAGCGCGAGGGTCACATGACCCACGTGTCGTCCTGCGACAGCCTGAACGGAAGACGCACCAGCAGCGACTCGGGAAAGAGTTCAGAGAGCCCCGGGGGGCTGGGCGCCCCCCCAGACGCCGCGGGGACCCGGGTCAGTCCGGAGAGGCGGGCCTCAGGACCGGGACCAGCGGTGGCCCGGAGGAAAAGCTCCGACTCGGGCCGACAGAGGAGGTCCTGCAGCTCCATGTCTGAGAAAGAAACCGCAGAGCCTCCGGTCAGCAACGGCTGCATCAACAGGTGAGGCGCCGCTCAGGTAAGGGGGCGGAGCTGCAGCGCCTGCAGGTGACGTCTGTTTCTGTTCTCTGTTCGCAGCGTCGAGGAAGCGGATCAGATCAATTCCAATGGAGTTGACCACACTGAAGGCCCCGCCCACACCGACCCGCTGAACGGCAGCAGCGACGCCGAGTGTTGACTCGGGTCTCGTTTGCGTGTCCCGACCCGCTTGATTCCTGAGAGATCCGATGCCTTTTGTGATGTTAGATCCAAGCGGAGAATCAAACGTTTGTTAGATCCACACTAAAAATCCACTACAGAGGCGGCTTTAGAAACCTTTTCCTGGTCCAGGTTCTGGTTCAGGTTCTGGTTCAGATGCTGGTCCAGGATCTGGTTCAGGATCTGGTCCAGGATCTTGTTCAGGATCAGGTCCAGGATCTGGTTCAGGTATTGGGTCAGATGCTGGTCCAGGATCTGGTTCAGGATCTGGTCCAGGATCTTGTTCAGGATCAGGTCCAGGATCTGGTCCAGGATCTTGTTCTGGATCTGGTCCAGGATCTTGTTCAGGATCAGGTCCAGGATCTGGTCCAGGATCTTGTTCTGGATCTTGTTCAGGATCAGGTCCAGGATCTGGTCCAGGTATTGGGTCAGATGCTGGTCCAGGATCTGGTTCAGGATCTGGTCCAGGATCTTGTTCAGGATCAGGTCCAGGATCTGGTCCAGGATCTTGTTCTGGATCTGGTCCAGGATCTTGTTCTGGATCTGGTCCAGGATCTTGTTCAGGATCTGGTCCAGGATCTGGTCCAGAATCCTCACTGAAATAGTTGAATGTGCAGCGACTGCAGAACCCCCCCCACACACACATCTTAAACCAATCCACCTTAAAAACTGGAATTTCCAAACAGACCAGAAATGATTCAAAGATGAAAAAGGATTTAAAAGATTTTTTTCTAACAAATTAACTAAAATTAAGTAAAAAAAACAAAACAAAACAGGAGATTAAAGGCTTTTTTGGAATCAATAAATATAAAGATAATATTAAAACAACTATATATGTTATTAATCTCTAAAAGGTTCCCTATTTATTAAAAGTTTGTAAAACTTTTATGAAAAAAAACCCTAAAATATTCTTTTGGAATTATTGTTTCAAAAATCAAAATTTAAAACATGAAACAGCCGTTTGTGTTTGAGTAGATGGATGATTACAAATGGTTTTATTTGCTCTTTCCTGAAGGACAAAATCTTCAGTTTAGTTTAGGACCCCTTAAAAAAGCTCTGCAGCTGCTCGGTTCATCCAAACGTTTCCACAGTTTTTTCTGAAACTTTTTTCACTTTATTCTCCGTCGTCATAGAAACTGTCATCACTTTGACCATGGAAAACTTTTGTTTTAACCCTCGAACAACCGTCCGGCTTTGAGAAACAACCAAAACGCCCAAATGTACGTCCACCAGGGGGAGCTAACGCACCCGTCAGGTTTCCCTGTCTGAGACAAAACCCAGAATCTGTGGTTTCAGACGTGGACGTTTGTGGATCCTGTAGAGATTTGGGCTCCAATCATCTTCTCGACATTCAGGTTCCTGAGTCGACTAATTTGAACTGCTGCCGGGATTTGACGCTCGGACCTCAAATCCAAGATTCTCGCTTTTGTCTCAGAGTTTTAGAAAGAAATGAGAACTTTTGGAAAATCTCTGCCAGGACTGATTTATCTTTGAACCAGCAGTCTTCTGTTGCATCTCCTCCACACAGGTTCTGCGGTTCTTCTGCTGGTTCAGTGAAAGCCTTTCATGACACCAGAACATTCATAGAACAGAATTCTTGGGTTTGATTCGTCCTTTAATGAGATCTAACTGTTGAAAGGACGACCGGTCGGATGCGAACGTAGATTGGCTAAACGTTTGACTCTCTATGCACCGCAGCATCTGCATGAACTTCTCCTTTGAGCTTCACGTTAAACAGAAAAATAGAAGTCTTATGTTTTTTCACTGGAGAGAAACTCCAGAAACTGGGATGTTGGAGTTTCAAACACACAAACTGTGTTTAGCATTAGCGTTAGCGTCTCTTCCTCTTGAACGTTATCACGAAGCCTCCTCTAACTGACGGAACCAGACAGGGTTCTCCCAGCAGCTGCTGAGGTTCTGGTTCTGTCTGAACCAAACTGGATCGTATGATTTTACTCTTTAACTCCTGAAACATCTCAAGTTTCTATCCAACGTAAAAACCAAACTTTAAACGAAAGATGATGATGCAAACGCATTGGGACGACATGTCAGTGGAGGCTTTTCTCTGGAACGGGACGCTCTGATGGACAGGTGGCGAGCTGAAACGGCGAGCTCATCAGTCAGCAGACGACGTGTGGTATCAGAATGATCGATAAATCAAAGCTTTTTCTAGAATCGAGATGCCTTCAGTGGGCCTTTGCTCGTAAAGTGCAGCCATGGGAGCAGAAAACAGACGACCCCCCTCTTCATGTGGAACCCCCTCCTGCGTCCGAGCGGCGGGACGCAGGTCCGCTCCAGGGTCCGGCGTAGGACTATCAGAGGCGGGACTGGCGCTCGGAGGACAGGTGGATCCTCAGGAACACTTTGGGGCCTTGATGAGGAGGAGGATGAAGGGAGGAACGAGGTGCTTGTGTTTTCTCTCTACCTCTCTGCTGTCCCGCCCGTCCCTCCCCAGCAGAAATGATGTCTTCCTGCACTCAATCAGCACTGAGCCCGTTGACCTGTATGCACACGTGCCGCGGACATCACAACCTCCAGCTTTTATTTTGTAGGACCTAAACCACGTTTGAGCCTTTCCGATGATTTTTACGAGCTGCAGGTTCCTTTGTACCAAGAGTTCACCTTTGAGACTGTTTTCTAACATGAAAATCTGTGTTTCTGCATTCTAACATCACTACGATGAAAGTCTCCTTCCTGCCGTTGACTGTATATAGAGAATTGCACTGAGTTCCAAACAGGAAGTGGCTCCAGAATCCCATCGACTTCTATAGAAAAATAAGCAGCTGTCAGTACGTCCAATGGTGGTTCCAACATGGTTCCAACATGGCGGCACCCGTATCACGACAAAACGGCTGAATTGACTTTGGTTGGACGTCACACTCCACTTAGTCCAGTTCTCACATACAGTCATTGGTTCCAACCTGATTTGTCCGCATCTCCTACAGCGAGCTATAACCAGCCTCGCTAACAGCTAACATTTTTAGCTAGCAGCTAAAAGTTAGTCGCTAGCAAATGTTGGGTTAGCTTCAATGTGATTCAATGCGAGCTAGCAGCTGCTACAAGCTAATTCTTCACACTGTCTGGTAATGACTCCATGCTAACGCAGATCATATCCCGTCTGTCCGGGTTCTGACCCAGAGACAAACCTCTGTCGCTGCTCTGAGTCCTCTTCAGACTTCATCAAGCCTTAGCTAACCGCTAACAATCCCAACTATGCTATTGGACGCTGCTAGCATGTAGCATAAACATGTTTGGCTATGCAGAACAGGAAGAAGCTGCAGTTTGCTAACAGTCTTGAACTTCATGGTGAATCTCCTTTGATCTGCTCTGCAGCGTCACGACTCCGTCAGGGATTCCTGTAACTATGGCAACCAACACCAGAGAATGCTGGAGCCGTTCTGAATAAAAACATAACAAAAGCCAAAAAGTTTGACTGTAAAATCCAACACGACTGAGAGATTTTTTAAATCATCCTGGGATGTTTTTTGTGTTCAAAGAACCAGAAATCAGGACAGGAAGTTCGGATCTCACCGAGTTCAGAGGCTCAAAAATATGCAAATAATTCATCATTTAAGGTGGAATCACACTCGACTCATTCTGCATGAATGTTGTCTCAATTTTCTGCTAACTTTGAGTATCTTTTTTGGAGTTTTGATAAATTCTGTGAACATTTCTGCAAATGTTTGTTTTGCAAAGTTTTGTCTAACAGTCTTCTGAATTATGGGTAACGAGTGACTCTCACGCAGGTTTCAGGTGTTCGGTTCTCACTTTAGATGTGTTGGACGCTGACTTTTGTCTTATATTAGTCCAGATGTGTTTCCAAACATAAACTTTTTATTTTCCTCACATTCACAGAAATGAAGTGTAAATCGGTCAGAGACCAGACCGGGGCGACGCTGAATATTTCTATTTGTTTAAAGTAGAATTTGACCCCAGAAACTGAAACTAGTGAGACGTGTGTCACCAGTGAGATCACCTGTCTCTGCAGGTAGATGTCAGAGACGCCTGCAGCCTTGAACCATCCCTCCCATGGAGTTGAACCCTCACACTGATCACGCTTTTGTCAAACAAGATTTTCTGCATCGAGTTTCCATGTTTTTAAACCTGAACTTTCATTCTAGCATCACCTGAAATAAACTGCAGTTCAGATCAAACCAAAGTTTGAGTCTTTTTTCATTAGATTCTCAGTGGGAAGAGAAAAGTTTACCGAAATCACTTTATGAAAATG
Organism: Oryzias melastigma; assembly: GCF_002922805.2. NCBI lineage: Eukaryota > Metazoa > Chordata > Actinopteri > Beloniformes > Adrianichthyidae > Oryzias > Oryzias melastigma. The sequence continues at coordinate 27,921,430 of NC_050521.1, read as the reverse complement.
AACGTGTACATTTGAGCAAACATTTACCTCTGAGTAGATCTGTAAAGGTCTGCCTTTAACTTGTGACATTTTTAGTGTTTCTACTAAAATAAAACCAGTACTATATGAAGTATTGTTATTTTTGACCAGAGGAGGGCAGTGTGATCTTTACAAACACGTTTCTTTCATATCTGAAATCAGAAATATCCAGTCTGAGAGGCGAAAAAATGTGTCTTTTACTTTAATATTTCTGTAACTTTTTGTAAAACTTACCTGATCTGTGCCATAAACGTAATTTTTGAACATGATTCGAATTATTTGTATCCTCAATATCTCTGTATTTTTTGTTAAATTACAGCTTGGCTGTGAGGTAAGGAATCCCCAAGTTCTGCCCCAAAGTTTTGTAGTCACTTGATCCAGTTGTTCCGCTCAGAGCATGAATCCTATTCTGACTGAAGAATCTCAGAGCAAACTGGAGTTCAGTCTGGTTAAATCAAACTGAAACCATTTCCAAAGACGGGTCAGAAGCGGTTCCGGACAAAGGTCCACTTGGGTGTATTCAGACTAAAACTTTGTTCCAAATAATCGGGTTAAACAAACTCTGGTTCACTATAAGTGAACCAAATATGTCCAGTCTGAAAACACCCTGGATTCTAGTCTATCTAGCATTCATCTTGATTTAATATTTTTTTTCCACTATTTTGTTTTTTTTTATGTTGTTTTTTATATTTAACATTTTTCTTTGGTTTAATATTAACCTGCTATGTTTACTAAAATATGAGAACTGAAACACAATAGTAGTTGTTAAACATATTGCTCGTAAATCTGACTGAGTCCATCACAAACTCAACCCTGACTTCATCCTCCGGCCTGCAGGGGGCGCGCGCTCCTGTGTACAAAAAGACGTCACCCAGAGGAGCCAAGATGGCGTCGCAGTACTACCAGGAGATGCAGGAGAGCTTCAGAAATAACAGCAAAAGTCGGGAGTTCCCGGCTCACTCGGCGAAAGTTCACTCTGTGGCGTGGAGCTGCGACGGCAGGAGGCTAGCATCCGGGTCTTTCGACAAAACAGCGAGTGTTTTTGTTCTGGAGAAGGACCGATTGGTGAGACACTGCCCGGTTTTCTGCTAGCATGCTAGCTTTAGCACAAAGGGGGACGCGCGTGTGGACTGTGAGGGAGGTTACTGAAAAAAATGTTAAAATGCTTAAAAATGTAGGGGACAGTGTGGGTCTTTAAATGTATTATCGCGAGATTTCATTCTGTCTTTCAGAGTATTTGCAGCCGCGCGTTCAGCTCAGGTTTAAATCCTGATTAGATGTGACGAATTTAGAGTTGAAACATCAGATTCATTGAAACTTGTTAAAAATTCTCGATCTACGGACTTCTTTGTTCTTTTGATGGATTTCTCCATCACACTGAGATCAAATCTCTTCATTTGGTTCTTGGAGGAACTTTGTTATTCTGATTTTTAGCATCGAGTTGGGCTAAAAGATCTTTAAAACTCAGAGATCGTCTTCAGACCAGAGAAGGGATGGACTCTCGGCTTAATTTGAGGAGCAGACGCTGTCTGTAGTCTCTAGTTCTTTCTATAAAATATGAAAATAAAACTAAAGTAGTAAAAAGTGAATCAGATGATGATTCTGGCTCGGAGCTGAAGTGATGATCAGTTTAAATCAATAAATCTAGGATCTGGTTTAAATGTTTTCTGTTTAAGAGGGATTTCGATCAAATATTTCATGTTCTGCTTCATCCATGATCTCATAGCCTGAGATTGAGTGATGCCCCGCCCACTGAAGCGTGTTTTCTCTCCAGGTGAAGGAGAACAATTACCGGGGTCATGGCGACAGCGTGGATCAGCTGTGCTGGCACCCCAACAACCCCGACCTGTTCGTCACGGCGTCCGGAGACAAAACCATCCGCATCTGGGACGTCCGCACCACCAAGTGCATCGCCACCGTCAACACAAAAGGTAACGGGTCGGATCTGCAGAACCGCCGCTCCAGATTCTCCTGAAAATCCCCGGACTCTTTATAACCAAAGCTTTGTTTCCAGGTGAGAACATCAACATCTGCTGGAGTCCGGACGGCCAGACCATCGCCGTCGGGAACAAAGACGACGTGGTGACCTTCATCGACGCCAAGACGCACCGCTCCCGAGCGGAGGAGCAGTTCAAGTTCGAGGTGAACGAGATCTCCTGGAACAACGACAACGACATGTTCTTCCTGACCAACGGCAACGGCTGCATCAACATCCTGAGGTGAGGGCGCCGCCGTCACGCCCGTGGCTGCTCGCCGGCTCATTACACTGGACTGAACGCGGTTCTGGTTCTGTGCAGTTACCCGGAGCTGAAGCCCATCCAGTCCATCAACGCTCACCCGTCCAACTGCATCTGCATCAAGTTCGACCCCACGGGGAAATACTTCGCCACTGGGAGCGCCGACGCGCTGGTCAGCCTGTGGGACGTGGAGGAGCTGGTGTGCGTGCGCTGCTTCTCCAGGTGGGTGTGGCCTCGGCGAGTCCTCGGTTTGCTGTGAGCTGCGTTCGAGTCTCTGCTCTGCTGCAGGCTGGACTGGCCGGTGAGGACGCTGAGCTTCAGCCACGACGGCAAGATGCTGGCTTCAGCGTCGGAGGATCACTTCATCGACATCGCCGAGGTGGAAACAGGTCAGTGAACCTACGGGCAGAAATGACCCGCCCACCCCGCTGTCGCTCAAAGCCCCTCCCTCCTCCCTCCTCCGCTCTGCAGGGGAGAAGCTGTGGGAGGTGCAGTGCGACTCCCCCACCTTCACCGTCGCCTGGCACCCCAAGAGACCCCTGCTGGCCTACGCCTGCGACGACAAGGAGGGCAAGTACGACAACAACCGCGAGGCGGGAACGGTCAAGCTGTTCGGCCTCCCCAACGACTCCTGAGGGGGGCAGCAGAGGACTCGCTGCAGTAACGTCCCGTCTCCAGCAGAGGGCGCAGCTAACTCATTTTATTTTGTACAAAGAACTTTAAAGCTGTAAAATACTTGTTTTTATAATAAACTATTTTCTTTTTTACTGAAGAAGTTTGAGTTTCTCTAAAATTAAGAACTGGTTTTAGATTTTAATGTTGCAATATCATAAAAGTAAATATTTTAGTATTTAAATAAAAATGATAAATTATGGAAATATTGATCAGAGTGAGATGTCACAGGGTTTGGTTTGAACTGGGAGATAATTTGATTAAAATGGGTTTTGTAATTTATTTCTACCATAATTATTTATTATTATAATTGAAAATAATCAGGGTTTAAAATATTAATGTATTTTTTAACACGTTTTTTGATGACTAATAAAAACATCAAACGCTGAGATGAACGCTGGAGATGACGAACTCTTCCCAGAAAACAAACCACTTCCTTCCTGCAGGTCAGAGCAGAAACTCTTTTCTCTACATTATTGTTTAAATAAGAATTTTACGTTATTTTGTTGAAATAAATTTAGCAGAAAACAATGCTTTAGAAAAACAAAGACTGAACAAAAACAAGAATCTGATTTAATTTAGTTTTAGTCTTTTCTGGCAGAAACGACTCGTCCTCTAAAGACTGGAGCAGCTGAGCGTAAACAGGCGTGATCCGAGTCTGCCAGGTCTCTCTGTGATCTCTTCATCATCTCCGCCTCGACATGCCGTCACAGCCAGACTGCCGGTTCCAGGCCTACAGTCGGAGCCAGCCGCCGCCGGCTTCTCCTCCAAACCAGCAGGTGGCAGGATGTCTGCGTGTCACGCTTCCTGTCGTCCAGCTCTGTTCTTCAGGACAGACGGCTGCAGTATGACTAGATTATGAAGGAAATCAACCCCCCAATGTGATCCAAAGGTTTGTGAGAGTCGTCACAGGAGCCCCAACCGAACACGACCAAATATTTCTGATTTTTTTGGGAAAAACTGCTGAAATTTTCTTTAAAAACGATCTGGTCGTGGCGCGGTTGCTATGGAGACGAATGAAACAGGCTTTCACAGATCCAGGTCTTCCTCGACGGGATCTCTTGGTTAAAGAATCAACATGTCAATCGTTGCCGTGTCAACAATGTGGGCGTGGTCTATCCAAACATAGGTTAGTGGGAAAATTCCCTTTAATGTAGAGACATGAAAGGTTCAAAATGATGGTTGCTATGGAAACCTCAGCTGAACTGTATAGTGACGGGGAAATTTCATCATCAGTGTGAAAGTGTTAGTGGGCGTGGCTACAGGCCGCTCTCTTATGAAGATGTGATGAGCAGTGACCGACCAAAGTCAGGATCAAAGCAGATCAAAGCAAGATCTGAGGATTGTCTGATCATCTTTACTGTAGTCAAAGGATTTTCAGGTAAGTGGGTGGAGTCAGGTGAGTAGGTGGAGTCAGCCCATCTGTGGATCAGTGGATCAGTATTCATGGGACAGAAATCATTTAATGTTTATGATCAGAACAGATCAGTTTTATTCTCATCTTTAGGCCCTTTCACAATAAAGTTCCTGCAGTTCCAGTCAAATGGATGGAAACCGATGAACTGAATCTCTGCAGTCAATTTAATCCAATTTAAATTTGAATATGGGAATAAACCCTAAAATATCTCCATGGTAACCGCATTAGTTTTGGTTTCTGAAGTTGTTTCTTTGATCTGATTCCAGTTCATTTTTTTCTGTGAATTTTAGATTTTTTTTACTTTTAATGAAACATGTTGACCGTTTGTTTGATAGTGTCTTTATGACTTTTGACAGATGTTGGTGCTGAGGTGGAGCGGTCAACCTCTGATCAGAGGATCACAGGTTTGATTCCCACCAGGTGTTAAAGTGTCGTTGGGCAGGACACTGAACCCCACGTTGTTCCTTATGACTTATTTCTTTTATTTTCCAACATGTTTCAATGACGGATTGAGACGCTGCAGAGATTCTCCCTGAAGCCTCAGCTGCTGGCTGTGAAACGGAACCAGAATCTCAGATTTTTCTGCATTCAGGAGGAAAACTCCAACGTCTGGATCAGCAATCAGCGTTGACTGATCAATATGAACATGTATTGAACGGCAGCTGTCTCCAGGGAGAGGCTGTGTGCTTCATCAGATTCTGCTGAGTGTGCATGTGCACGTGCACGCTCTGAAACAGACACAGCCTTAAACTGGATCCGTCAGGATCCTTTGAAGTCATTTTGGCTTCGACTCATCTGCCTTTTGGTGATGAAGACGATGGAATCTAGCGGCAGTCCATAAGCGATAAATAATCAGATTTACACAGAATGTACAAAAAAAAATTCTTCTACTTATAACAAAAATATTCCTTTGATGTAATCTATGCAAAAAAAAATGAAATATTTTTGCTGCAACATTAAACAAAATCTGCAATTTTTTGAAAAACTGATTTTTAAAAAAAGTTGTTTCATTTTCTCCACAGAGATGTTTGACAGCAGATGAAGGGTTAAATCTTCTTATTTTAGGCCTTAGTTCATCTATGATGGTAGATTTTTTTATTTTTATAGTTTTTAAATGTTCACAGAAACTGCAGCGTTTGAGTGTCTGAACCTTCGTCCTAAAAACAGGAATTTTTGCCTGTTTTTTTCTTCAATGTTTTGATGCAGAGTCTGAACTAAAGCAGCACTTTTTCATCTCCATCTATTGGAACATTTCTAACAGTAAAACTCAGATTTTAAGTTATTGTTATCTAAATCTGGGGATCAAAATAAGTTTTGTTCAAGTTAAAACAAACATGAAGTTTATCACACAGATGAAAAGAGGATGAATACGTTCAACAGTTTTCTAAAATAAAATAAAAAGTTACCTAAAATCTTATTAGATTTCAAAATAAATTGAGTTTCTTTAAAAATTTATTTATTAATTTAATTAATATAATTTATTTAATAATATTTTTACCCCACGACCAAAAGAAACATTAAATATAAATTAATAGAGAAAAGTGAAGAACCAATCAGAGGAAGTTCAGGTGTTATTTAAGGGGAGGAGCTTCAAATAAATGACGTATTGGTTTATTCCTTCATTATTCTGTTCAATTATTGATCAGCTTTTTAGTTACTAATTAAAAATGCAAATGAGAGCAGCTTCATCTCCTTCACCCAGATAATTACTGCAGTTAAGTAGATTAAATTATTGACCCCAAATTAAAATGATTGATTTTGTAGAAACAGATTTTAATCGTCACCAAAAAGGAAAAAAAAACAAGTTGGAATATTTTGTCATAAAAATAAATGAAAAAAGAAAGGTTTAGATGTTTTACTTCAGAATAAACAACCTTAAATGTGAAATGTATTTGAATGTGAACAGGTGATCAGATCTGAACAGGTGATCAGATCTGAACAGGTGATCAAATCTGAACAGGTGAGCAGGTTAACTGATCAATCTTCAAAGTGACTTGCTTTTGTTATTAGCTGAAAAAATGAACAAAGTCCAAAACATAATAAATACAGAAAAATATAAATAGTCTGGTTCACACCGCCCACCGCTTTGCTGTGCTGCTTCTCCTTCTCCATGAATCACCTGCTGCAGCTTCTGGACCCTGCAGGTTAATAACAGAACTGATGGATTGTGGGAAGTGATGGCTCCCTCTGCAGTGATAAACCGGCCTCCTCTCTGTGATTGACGGACTCATTAGAGCCGCAGAAACTGAAGAAACCAACAGAGTCCAGTTCCAGCAGCTTTAGGAGAAGTTCTGCTGCTGACGGGTCGTTCTCGTCTTTCAGAACCGCTGAGAAGCTTCACAGAGAGCTGTGATGGAGCAGCAGGAGATAAGAGTCTGCTCCAGGAGGAGGAAGGAGATCCAAACGGAACAGAGGGAAAGCAGATCTATGAGGCGGAAGCTCCAAGTTTTTCTTCGATGAAAAAGCTTGAATCAAGATAATTCATGTTTTTGGGGAGAATATAATCAAGTTTCTGACAGCAGTTGTCAAGAAAACATTAAATGCAGTAAATCCTTTGGTCTGCTCTGAACCTACGGAAGCCTAAAATGGCCTGTCCACATTTTTTTGATCAGAGGATCTTTTGATCAGATAATATTTCGTTATAACGAGAAAAAGAACGTAGTTTTCCTGTTATAACAAGGTCATTTCTTGTTTTCTCGAGATAAAGACCTTCGTTTTCCTGTTATTACGAGTGATTATCTTGTTTTCTCAAGAAAACAAACTTCTTTTTCTCGTTATAGCCAGTTAAGAATTCGTTAAAACAAAAAATTAGATATCTCATTATGCAGTAAGAAGTTATTTTATTTGTTTATTTTTCTTGTGTTCTCAAGAAATCGATATAACAACTCGTTATAATGAGAAAACAAACATCTTTTTTTCTTGATAAAAAGAGATAATATCTCGTTATAACGAGAAAAAAAAAGTATTTTCTCATTATAAGTTAGTTAATCTCGTTATAAAGAGAAAACGATGTAAAAAAAAGTAGGGCAGGCCGTTTTCTGCTTCCTTATAAACCAGAACTGATCCATCTAATAGTTTCTGTGATCAGAACTTTCCCTGCGACATCTGGTCAGCGAGAAGCGAAGTTTTATTCCTGAAATGATTTTAGACTTCTGCAGGTTTTCAGAGCTGCAGCTCTTAATCCAGTGAGGAAACTCCGCCCACACAAACACCAACACAAATGGCATCAAAACACTGAACCCTGAAAAACATTTACGCTCCCAAGCTGTTGTTTTTCCAATTTTAAAATCTCTCCTCGACTGTGTTTTCAGAATAAAAGTCGTAATAGGTGATTCAAATCATAAAGATTTTAAACCAGAGTTAAAACTAAATTAAAGTTTGAACATTTTCCCTCCGCAGAGATAAAAGTAAGACTTTAGTGGAATCTCAATACATCTGGACTCAAAACCAGAACAAAGAGCATCAGAGCAACAGTCAAGCATGGCGGTGAAAGCTTGATGGTGTGGGGATGACGGGATTTTGATCAGTTCATAGATTTATTTTGATCCTTTACGAGAAAGTTTGGATGAACAAAGTGATGTGATTCCGTCTAGAACCTCCCAACATGTGATGAAGTCTGTTCAAGTGTTGTATAGGTAAACATTCATAAACATTTAGACCACAAACATCATCTCACACAGAAGGAAGCCTCATAGAGCAGCCAGTACTCTGAGCTCTGCACATAAGCCATCATCTGAGAGGTTGCTCTACAGACAGCAGAAGCATGAATGATCTCCTGCTGAGTCCACAGCAGATTCAGGGTGGAGATCAGAGACCAGCTTGAGTCCGTGTCCTCTGATGAAGCTCCAAAGATGAATGTTCTTAACGAGCAGGAGGGAGGAAGCTAACGAGCTGAAGACCAGAAGTGGAAGCAGAGAAATGACAGACATGTGTCATCCTTACACATCGACTGTATATGAGAACTGGACTGAGTGACCCCTCCTCCCTGGCGTTCCAAACAGGAAGTGGCTCCAAGAAGCAAAAATCTCAGACTTTTTAACATCTTCTCGATGATTCTCTTTTTATTATATTTTTCTGTAGTTCAATTCATTCAATCTATAAACAGACCAATCAGATGCCTCAATAAAAGTAGGTGGAGCCTCAACATTCAACATTCAAAATGTCAATATGTTATACTTCAAAAAAATATTTGAATACAGTATAAAAATCTCAGTTATTGTGTGAGTAATTTTATTTTTAAAACAATCTTAACTCCAAACATGCTGTATTTACTAGCTCCATGCTTTTATTTTGAAATGGTTTTGCTCTGAAGGAGTTCGTGTCAGAGTGTGTGTGGCGTTAGCGTGACCGCAGAGCACCTGTCAGGTGTGTTTGCATCCGTCTGTGTGTTTGTTCAGCGATAAGTGAGGCAGCTAATGACGATTTAACAATCGGTCCGTTAATGTTCCACCAGGATCCATCCTGAAGAGCAGCAGCTGCAGCTCGGAGGTCGGATGACCCCTGAATGCAGCACCGGCTTTTGTCGGATGTTCTTGTTCTTCATTAACTTTTGATCGTTTTACCTGCTTCCTTTAACAGACCATTCTGACTTCTGCAGCCTCCAGTGTTACTCTTTAAACTTTATTTTAAAAACAACTTTACATTATTAAATGTAACATTTTATTTCAATTATTTCTTTATGCAGAATTTGTTCTCAAGTTGTCTACAATAAATTTCTACATTAGAGAATAAAATGGTCTAAAATCTGTGAATGCAGCAGAACCGATGGTGAGTCTTCAAGGACCATACTTTAGAATGAGATCACCATGGCAACCAAAGTTCTAAACAAATGGATTTATATAAATACTGTATGTCACTCAAGCTTAGAAAAAGTGGAATTTATTCAAGTCAAGTATCATATAAACAATGTAGGCATGGAACATAAACCATGTGGGTGTGGCAACGAGAAGGCTTGATTGAGATTCACCTGAGCACCTGTTTCAATTACGTCAACGACTAGGACAGGTATGTAAAGAGCAGGTACAGGCGCCTCCTAATGATTGATATGATGCCAGAAACGGGATGGCGTGTTCATAACGTGGTCAGGGTCGGTAAACAATGTGGATGTGGCATGTAAACTGTGTGTAGTATGTAAAAAAGTGGGCGTGTCCTGTAGAAACACTTTATTATTTATTTATAACAGTAAAATGTTGTTTCTTGTAGTTTGAATTAAAAGTTATGAGCTTTACTTTGTATAAAGTCATTTAGGCTGAATGATACCGCTGTCCCTCCAATTGTGGGGCTTTTGATGTGGTAGGGATGTCCAGAATAGTTCTTTCAAAGAGTCCATACCATGAAAAGAAAACTTTACTTTCATTCGTCACTATAAAGAACCCAAATTTTTGATCCGTTCATTCATTTCTGAGTAATCCTCTAAAAATTGCACTCTCAGTACTAGCCCCTCCCATACCCATGAAAACGAGGGGTCCTCATATGCTGATGTCACAAGTTGAGAACCGCCCCCTCCAGGAAGAGTCAGCTCCGCCCCCAGGCTAACAAAAACACTTTTTCCGCAAACCTAGCAGCTTAAGCTAGCAGTGATCAACTACCTTCACTACCCCCAATGTTGATATGTATATCTGAGCGCTAGCAGCTCCACGCTAACGCTACCTGACCGGCGACTATTGATGACATCATCAAGTGGGAGTGACGTTCTAATTTTTCCATAACTCTCCACTTGGAGGGCTAAATGTAGAGGTAGGGGGAAGAATTCAGATTTTTAAATTGTTTTTGTTATATATATAATTATTCTGAGAAAATATATTTCATGGTTTTCCTGAAGTAACTTGTTGGTTAGATTCTACATTACAACGTGGTTGTTTATTTTGAATGGCGCCATTTATTTTTATTTTGAAATTCAGAGTAAAATGTTCAGAAGTTTTTTTGGGTGTGGTCCAGTGGGCGGGGCATCATTTGGTCCTCGTTATCCGTCCTCATTAAAATGTTTTATGTTTTTGTTGATATTGTTGATGCTCCTGACCGCGACGGAGGCGTCGCTCCGCCGCTCCCTCCCCCGTCTTGGAGGAGCAGAGAGGAGGCTGTGAGGTAATGGTGCGCGGGGGGGGCGGCGGCGCTGGAGAGAGAGACGGGATATAGGACGGGCATCAAACGGAGCCTCGGCGTCAGACGCTCCGCATCTTCTCCGCAGCTGCGCCTCTCCTCCCGCCGGCAGGTCAGTAAACACGAACGGGCGCCAAAACGCACCGGAAGCCGCCACTGTTTCTCGCGGTTCCTTTGAGGACTGCAGTTCTGCTGCACCGGGGCGCGCGCGCGCGGGTCTGGGGCGCTGGTGCAGACCGACGCGGGAGCCTCCAGGAGCCGGTGCGCCTCACCTGCACGGCCGTTGCGCGCGGCGGCCGCCCGCGGGGAAGGCGCGCTTTTTTTGTGTGGAAAAATTGCGGCGGCTGCGCGCGCCTCCGCGCAGGTGAAGGCGGGTCTCCTGCAGGGCGGAGAGGGGGAGGAGGGCCTGCCCGGATCCGCGGCTTCTCCGAGAGACGGACTTATTTATAGCCGCCGCGGAATCGATCAGACGCGGAGGACGGGAGCCGCGTGCGCCCGAGGAAGCACGCCAAAAACGCATCCTGTACACGGCCGCGTGCGCGCGCATCCTGACAGATTGATATTCTGTGAGGAAAGGGGAGGGGTGGAAGCTGAGGGGGGGAGAGGCCAGAACCCCCAAATATCGATCATTCTAATCGTGGTTGTTACTGTTGATCTATTGAAAGTAATCTCAGGAAATAATCTGAATTAATGTGAACGTTTCTCCATTAAAACACCTGCACAGGTGTCCCGTCTCCTGAGCTCCGCTGGCATGAGCAGATTCATTGTATTTCATTTAAATAAATCTAACTACTTGAATAATTTTTCAGACCAAAATATGTTTATTTTGTTTGTGTTCAAATGTGAGAAATAAAACTGTGAATTAGTTTTTGAACTACATCTCAATCATGCATGTTGGGAAAAAAAAACATTTGCAGAAACTGGGGGGAAGACAGATTCAGTTTAGTCTCCAAGGTCCATTTCTGTCAAAGATCTCGTATTTCCTCTGACTTCTCACTCTGAGGTGACCGCAGCATTCAGGGAAATCTGTCTTGGAAATGAATTACCAAAGACCAGATTTATTATAACAATAACATTTCAGTTTAAAGTCTTTGATTTCATAATTTTAATTAAAAAGTCTTTATTTCATTTAACAAAGAGACTAGGAGACAGTTGTCATGCTTCATAACAAATTTGTCTTTTATCTTTTTAGAAACTATATGACGTACAGATGATAAAAGCTATTGAAAAACTGAGTCATGAATATACTTCAACAATAATAATCAACTCATTAAAAAGTAAAGTTTAATTGTCGGATTTAAATTTCACCTAGAGTTCTAAACAACAACCAGCTCATCTTTATACGTTGCTACATGTGCATGTGGGTTTTTGGGTTATCGGTTCCGTGGAGTGTCGTAGGCGGAGCGGAGGAGCTATTGCAGGTGTGTCTGGTGGTTTCATTGAGACTCGAATCACTAAAAAATAAAAAGAAAATGTTTTCTTCAAACTATTTCATCTGATCTTACTATCTTCTCGTGGATACAACATAAATCAGATTTAATGGTAGAGAAGTTTGCATCAATACTTGACTTTCTGAGGGAGGCTGCTTCTATCTTTGAATGAGGTCTGGTTCTGATTCTGGTCTTTAGTCCGTTTGTTCTCTAGGGCTTTTATGTGTGGTTTTAATGCCAGTGAATGTGAGTGGAGGCTGTGTTTCTGCAACACTACTATACATGAAAAAGTATTTTTGGTGAAATATGTCGTTAACTGCAATGTCTAATTACAAGAGGTGTGTATTGACAGGAGTCTGTCGATACAATACGTATTGCAATACACGTGTCACGATACAAAATGTATCGTTATACACGTATCACAATACAATGTGTATTACAATACACATCACGATCCAATTTATATCGTAACACATATGTCAGGATACATTACGAATTACAATACACGTATCACAATACAAAACGTATCGTTATACACGTATCACAATACAAAACGTATCGTTATACACGTATCACAATACAATGTGTATTACAATACACAAGTCACGATAAAAACGTATCACAATACACGTGTCACGATACAATACATATCGTAATACACATGTCAGGATACAATACGAATTACAATACGCGTGTCACGATAAAATATGTATTGCAATACGTGTCACGATACAATACATATTGTAATGCACGTGTCATAATACAATATGTATCGCAATACACATTTTGTGATACGTTATGCATCACGATATATTATAACTAAAGACAATATTTCACTTTTTAAAAAAATGACTTAATATGATATAATAAAATATAATAAATAATATTAATAAATATAGTAAAAACGTTATTTGAATAATTATGCACTTTTCACATAAAAATAAATTTGTAAATATTTTTTTTTTAATGATCGGAACTTTGCCTGAATTTACAACTAAAGATTTTCAGCCTAGGAAAAGACCCCACAAAGATTAAACGTGTCTTAACCAGTAATGTTTCATATGTATGGTCGAGGAAGAAGCTGAACTACATTTTTGCTCGTCCATAATTAACTAGATATTGTCTTGGTAGCATTTTATATTGATACAAATATCGGCAAGCGAAGTATTGCGATACTTCATGAGACGGATATTTTTGTACACCCCCACTTATTACCCACAGCCCTTTGCATGCAGCTTCCCTTCATGTTGTTAAGAAATCTGTGTTCACGTTAGAAAGCTGCAGAAATTAACAGTTTCTGAAACTCCTTTTTACAAATGAAATCATTAAGACCTTGAAGTCACCATGTGGCGTTTATGATTAGCAGCTCAAACATTCATCTGCAGTTTGATCAGCAGCTCCTCTGGAAGCTCCAGTTCTTCCATACGAAGCTTCATTTCTCATAGTTTATCAGATGTAATGTTGGACAATAATTCTATTTCCTCACCGTGGTTTTTTATGGGACGTTTCTTCAAAACTAAAATTGGTTTTCTTCACACTTAAAAGAAATGTCCGGATGTTAATCCAGAATAATTTTTCATTATAGAACCTGAGACACACACAAAAACAAACATTCCAACATGAATTCTGATCATATTTTGAATAGATGGATAACATTTTTAGATTTTTTTTGGCTTCTGTTGATTAAACCTGAACATCTGGACTTTTCCTAAAAATCGTGTTGGAGCTATTTTTACTCTTCTGGATTTCTTCTTGGTGATGCTTAGCTTCCTAAAGGTCCAAAAGTTGAATCTTTATCATTTAAAAACATTTGGACTTTGAAGGATCCGATTATGAAAAGAATCAGCACTGAGATTCTAGAGACAAAAGACTAAAGACCATAACAAGAATCTGCTGGGAACAAAGGAGAAGGCAGGAAGGCAGGAAGTTACGGAAGCAAAACAGAGAACCACAACCTGCAGAACAGAGGACAGGATTCATGTAACTCTGAGGCACAGGTCGAGGAAATCAATAGTTCCTGGTCCAAATCCTAAATGTTGCAGCATAAACCAGCATTGATCTGCTTTGTCATCATTGATATGTTCATTTCAAAACAAACAAGAAACTTCAGACAAAGATCTGAAGCTTCACTTCAGTCCCTGTTCCTGCACCTGAATGAGTCATTGTTGTTCCAGTTTGGCTGGTTTATAAAAATATATCAAAGCTGTTTCCCTAAGTATCAGATTAGGATCTGCAGTAGATGTATGAAGTCAGTCAGAGAGCTCCAGAGTTTCTTCTCTTCTTTATTTCTAGAATTCTGTTCCCGCTACAGAAACAGCGATCAGTGGTGTGACTACAGAAATGCTAACAAGATCAGGAACTGATAAGGACAGCGAGTAAAGAGCCTTTTCTATCTGCTGGAGGCTGCTGGGAAACAAAACCAGTGATCTGAAAATGTGCAGCCAAGTCCGGAGTGCATCAGAGCCTCTAGAGCTCTTCCAGTTCTCCATAGAAACTACTAGAGGGTCAAACTGACCCATTTTCACCAGCTAGAGTCTGCAGTAGAAGACATTTAGTTAGGAATTAAGAATAATCTGGGTTTTGGATCTGATGATTTGCCTGTTACAGTCTGTACTCGATGCATGAAGTCAATTTAGACATTTAAGTTAGTCTTTTTGAGCCAGCCCTGAATCCAGGTAAATGCAGAGATTTGTGTCAGGAAAAACACCTGACATTAAACCAAACCTAAATCAGTCATTGGAATCCCAAACAGAACCGGATCAGTCCGTTTTACCAACACTGGTGCTGTTGACTAACAGGTTGGAGGAGAGAAAGAGGTTGCTTTATTTTGCTTAGTTGCATCACTTAGTGAGTAGAAGTTTACTGTAAATTGCAGAAAACATTGCAGAAATCCGTAATATTGTCAATAAATGGCAGAAATTTGTTGGATTGAAGAAAAGCCATTTATTGCAGAAAGATCATTATTTGAAGAAGAAATGGCAAAAGACACCAATATTGGCTATAAATTGTAGGAAAAGGCATTGAAAAAAACAACAAAAACATAGTGAAATCCCTGGCTAGTTGAAGACCATAAGCGTTTAAATTGTATTTTTTTATTTAACCTTTATTTTACCAGGAAATCCCATTGAGATTAGATCCTTTTTGTCAAGGGAGACTTGAGTATTGCTAGAGATTTGTAAAATTGCAGTGAAAAAAGGCTGAAAAATGCCTAAAATTGTGTAAATTCAAACAAAAGTGCCAAAACGTATGAACAAGAGAGGCGACGTGAAAAACAAAAGCAACGTATGAACAGAATAAACAAGATCTGACATGTAAACAAGTCTATGCCACAGACAAATACTACAATTAACTGGAAAAGTCTGATTTTTAAAAGAAAACACTGAAAATAAAAATCAAATGTTTGTTGATTATTGGAGGAAAGTGACTGAAAATGTGTTATTTGATACTTTATGTAGAGTTTCATCCAATAATTTATATTTTGGTCCAATAATGGCAGTCTGCAACAAGCTAAATTAGCACAATTCATAAAATCCAATATATGAAGATTTGTTTAATGGTCTAATTTTTTCTCACACTGACTAACTTGTATATTTCAAATGAGTTTACTATTAGAGTTATTGAATATGAAGGTTGTTGGACTCTGTTTTCATGACTCTTTCTGTTGACACTTTTATTTTGAAAAGCTAGTCCGTTTTCTAGCTAATTATCCTGTGTTTGACATGTCTTTATGATGTAAACTTCAGATGATTGATTGTGTAGCACATGAATCATGAATCGCACATGAATTTATTTTTTTTCTTTTGATTGAAATAAACTATTTCTAATCTAATCTAGTTGAATATTTGTAAGGAAATCCGTATGAAAGACAAAACTACATAGTTTAACTATCGGACTGTGCTCTTTTTGAAGTGCTTTGATGTCTATTTTATGCACGTGATTTCTATAGAGAAAATAGTTTAATAATTTAGGTAAATTCCCACAAAACAACAACATCCACGACTCGTATCTTCATTCTCCCGTTCAATAAATGTTATGTTTTCCTCAGATTCTGAATCCGGATCGTTATGAAAACTCACTACAATGTTCTCCAGCTCTCAGAACTATAAATGATGACTCGGCGTATCAGCGGCTGGACTATTATCAGTTTCCAGTGAGAGTGTGATGAAGGCCGCGCCCCCATTATCAGCCTCTCATCGCCGTTCTCTTCTCATGATGGAAATTGTGGTTGTTTATCAGCTGCCGAACAAAGCGGAGCATCGCTGCCTTTGTGCTTTTGAGCAGCTGGAAACTTGAGTGACAGCCGCACACAAAGGCTCGCCGGGCGCGTTGGTTTTTGGCTCTGTCTGTCACCCTGCTGATGCAACAAGCAGACCTCTGCACATGCGGCCACGGCGCTGCGGATACACCAGCTGCTCCGCTTGTGCACTCTCAGCCTGTAGAAGAAACGCCTCAACTCTATTCAACGGCTCACACTCGTACGCTACAGGCTTTAGATAACTATGACCCCAAACCAGATTGTTGATGTCTTTTTCTCTAGCTTCTCCCAAACAAACTTATTGTTCTTTGTTTTGCATGAAGCATAAAGTTTGGATGTTTACAGTAAACTGGCGTCCTCCAGCCATGTGGCAGCGGGCACCGCACCAGACCTAAAACCAACAAGTCTCCGGGTTAAATCTAGATTCAGAATAGGCTTCAAGAGTAAAACCAAAATCCCAGTTAGACCCACTTCATTCACATAAAAACTAAAATTCTTAATATATAAGGTTCAGCATTAGCTAGGCTTTAGTCCCAACAGTCTGCAGGTGAAAAATAATCAAACCTGTACGGGGCACAAAGGTGGTCCACACACCTTCCAAAACTATCAGTCGTAGACCGATCGCTTAACCTATAGAGAGAAAATGTTCATACACATTTTTTTCTATTTGCATGGTGACAGGTCATAGTGAACACTTAAAGAACTCGTAGGTGAGTAGCTACAGATTAATAAGGAGCCAGTACTCACATCTTGCTGACAACTAGAGTGTGGCATAAGGACATCATACGACAGCATCACCTGTACATCATAAGTTAGCCTTAAAAATAATTCACAATACACCATCATCGGTTTTCGTGTCGTCATACAGGTTACTATATATTATTTTTTTCATTGAGTCTTCACAGCCTCCTTTTACATTCAGTTTTACATTTTTTCATTAATTTAGAAATTATTAAACATTTATGCATTGTTGGGAAAATTAAATGTTTCAAAGAACCTGAAATTTTCTTCCTTAGAGTCTAAATTCTGCCTTCTGTCCCGTTTGAGTATTTTTTTCCGGTAGCATTTTTGAGTGAAGCTCAGCACAGGGATGGTAAAAAAAAAATACAGGATATTATGCAAATTCTTTCATGAACTCTGATAATGGCCTCTGGTTTATCTCTGTGGTGGAAAGAAGATCTTTCAGTAGAATGTTCTTGTGCAGATAACATCTAGTAATGTGTGTTTGTCATGCTTTTACTCTGCCGAAACCTCTGTGTGGGAGTAACTCCGTCAGCAACTATTTATTAAAATGCATTATTTATAACCGACTGTAGCCTGAAATACATTCACGGCTGAATTTAGCAGCAGTTTTGGAGCCGGGAAAGCTCTCGCTGCTCTCAAATTGTCACGCAGCGCTTTCTGTGAAAGCAATAAAAACAGAAGTCTGGATTTCAGCACAAAGTTTAAGACTAAACATTTGTGAGACATTAATAAAAATGTGAGAACTAGTTGTGTAGTGGGCTGCATAGTTGTGTTGTGGAGGTGCATGTGTGGGTTTTCTCAGGTTTTCTGCAGGCACTTCAGCTTCCTCCCACAGTCCAAAACCATGCTTCACATGTCCACTGGGAATCTTTCAAATATCCCTTAAGGGTCTGTGTGAGGTCCTCCTGAACTTTGGCCCTCAGTAACTCATATCTCCTTGTTTTTTGATGATGTAGAAGGTATTGTGTTAAAGCCCAACTCCAATGAAAATGGGGTTTTAGCATGTTCTTGTAGCATTTTCTCATGATGGAGGGCATATGTAAAGGAAATTACAAGTTTAATTGCATTGCTGAGTATTTATTCACATTGTGGTGAATCAGGACCAGACGAAAAAAAATACTTTTTTATAAGTTTGAAGTTGTTTCATACAAACTACAATCCGTGCTCCACTCCATTCTGATGCTGCCACGTCTTTGGTTTCCTGGTCTGAGCTGGAATCTGGACCGAGACTGCACAGCTGGATGGCTCCGATATTGATCGACATTTTTCGTTCCACTGGTAATGTTAGTCTGGGCTGGTCATAAAGTTTGGGTCATGACCTTCCAAGCTTTCTCCAGTTCTTCTCCGACTCCCTGGTGTTTCTCCTGTTTCTCATGTTCATTCTTCCTGACGTTGCTATCGCTTGGTACTGCCACATCCACCATAACGGCTTTCCTCTGTTCTGTATCCACCACTACAATGTCTGGTTGGTTTCTCCATTTCCATCCTGTCCGTTTGTATCTGGAGGTCCCACAGGGTTTGATTCCCTTGGTGGTGCAATGAGCAATTATCATGATCCAGTGTGGGTCCTAAGGCTAGGCCCTATACTGCCAGCCTCAAAACCCACGAGAGACAGTGAAACATATCATACAGGCTCAGATGTCACCTGGACAAACAAGGTCTGCATCAGGTGCTGTGGAACCAGAGCACCCTGGTGCAAAATGAGATACTGGAACTAGACGGAAATGGACTAATATGTAGAATTTTTTTTTTTTTTTGGGCTGAAGATCTGCCTTGAGGTTTCACCTTCTTTTATATATAATGATGGCTTTTTCTTAAGCTTCAGTGGATGTGTGACTGTGTGTGTCTTCTGTGTTAGATTTCACATTTTCTTATTTTTCCATTAGGTGACTCACAGTAAAATATTTGACATTTATTGCTCCTTAATGACCACTCAGACGTTTAATGGACTTTTGGCGAGTCTGTACAGCAGGACGTCGCCCTCCCAGTTTTGTTCACCTGCCTTCAGATTTATTTTGCATTAGAGGATCAGCCTCAAACTCGCCTGAACTCGGTAGCACGCATGTTGTTGACGTCCTCTCTCCTTTAGTTGATCCAAAGCGCTTCGGTTTCCCGAGCGACGACCCTTTGGCAGCTGTTGCCGTGGATCGCCATGTCAGCATTTGCTTGTAGAGAGAGCAGCTTGTGAAGCAGCAGGAAGGGGGAAATCTCTCGATGTCGTGCACTAAAGTCCTGTTAAAGATTGCTGTTGTTGTTTTTCAAAAACTTCAGGTGAGCTTTAAAACGTGGCAGGAATTTCTAAAACGTTTTGGAAAATTGGGCAAAAAATAAGAACTACTTTGATCCAGAAGAAGGAACTTTAGCCTTCTTGAAAATTCAAACATAAAAAATTAAAGAGTGAAAAGCTCATACAATTAAACTAAAAAATAAAAT
This sequence comes from Oryzias melastigma, assembly GCF_002922805.2. Taxonomy (NCBI): domain Eukaryota; kingdom Metazoa; phylum Chordata; class Actinopteri; order Beloniformes; family Adrianichthyidae; genus Oryzias; species Oryzias melastigma. The sequence goes on along the minus strand of NC_050521.1, from coordinate 27,902,125 downwards.
GTATACAAATGTTTAAAATGTAGAATAATTTATTGTTTACATGATTCACAGGGCAGGGGAGTCAAGTTTCAGTGTTTATGTACAGACGCGATCTGAGGTCTTGCAACTTGATTGGGCGTGGCAACCAATCAGGGACTCAGCTTTAAGCATGTGGTGTTTTCAGTGACTCCATCAAAGGCTAGAAAAATAAATCCAAAATGGCTGCTCAATGCAGAAACTTTCGTCCTGAACTTAAATCCATTTTCCTAACCTGCTGGGGCCACGGGATTGCCCGAGACTATCCCGGTTCCTCTTGGGCAAAGGAAGGAGCCTGGACAGGTCTCCAGGCTGTCACAGAGCCCATGGAGCTGGAACAATCGTGCCTGCTATACTAGCTAGCCGCCTGGTGGACAGTGTAGCGGTCCTTGGGCAACGGAGCATGCTAGCTCTGCCGGGACCTGGCAGTGATGCTGGCCCGTTGGTAGTTTGCTGCCTAGCACATGGAGAGCTGCTACGGGTGCCGTTGTAGCGAGCAAGATCGCTATAGCTTCAAGGGCTTATGATGTTTTTCTCATTTCCATCAAGACAATAATAAAATGGCCCTCAGGTGTGAGGTACATCGCACCTGGAGAAACTCTGGTGAACCCAGACATGGCGATATGCTTGCCAGAGTCTCTGTAGAGTTCTCCAAAAGATATAAACCCATGCTACCGGCTCAACATCATCCATGTTTTCCATGACGTGTTCAACAAATGAAGTCCAGAAAAACTTTGGAAGTTGCTCCGAGCAGTAAATTTGACATGCATCAAAAGAGAGACAGCAGACACGAATTTGGTGCCCGAATTGCGTCCGGTGTGAATGCACCACTATAAATGTTTAAAAATATCTGATCAACTCTTCACTCATCAGTAAATGAATTGGTTTTCCTTCTTCTTGGTGCTGATATCAGCTGATCCTTGGTATGTAGCTTGAGTTCAAAGGAGTCGAGATCTGAGTACCAGAGGAAAAGTTCCGGTTGCTCTTCTCGCTTTCTAATCTCAATAAAAAAAAAACTCCATTGTTCATTGGAGAATAATGTAACACAAAGAGGGGGCATGTATGAAAACCTTGAAATCTGAAATACTTTGATGACCCTCAGACCAGCATCAGAGTGCAGCCTTTACTTTTTCTTCAGACTCTGCTTTTGTGACACCCCCCCGAGAAAACACTTGGATTTCTGTTTAATCAGCCGTGGAATGAATCCCAGCATCCTGAATCCCTGGATAATAACCAGCACGGCAGCTTCCACAGCGAGGCTGAACATCCACGGCCCGTTCAGGCCGAGCTTCTGATGGTTTCTCCAGCTCTCACTGACCTCCGTGGGTCTGCTGCTGCCTTCATGATGCCCCTGAAGCCACGGTTTTCTGAAGTCCTGTTTGATTTGCTGCGGTCGCAGCGTTTGTCATGGAGCGCCTCACACTGTCAGTCGCTGACAGGGGAGCAAGTGAGGGTCGGAGCTGGAACGCTGTTAAGCCGTGACCGTGGTGTCTCGTTTGACTGCATGAGGCCTGAAGCAAGAAGCGGGTCGTGAATCAGAATCTGCCGGAGCCAAAGGAAGTTCTCTGAGAAAAACTGTATTCATCACATTATACAATCATGCAGCTGAAGCCACTGAGAATGCTTCTTAGGAGGATATCCAACAGGCCAGAATTCCAGTTTGTCTGGTTTCAATACCAGTGGATCACATCTGTGGAATACCTCAAACCTTCTCCGATAGCAAATGGCCAAGAATGGTCCTCGTTATAATAGAAGTTGGAAGAAAACTAAGTAGAAAAGACGGTTTCTAGATCTCTCGCAGAGCCGGTGAGTGACCCGCTGCAGAGCTGTTCAGTGTCAGTCACCCACAGTTCCAGCTGTCACGTCCACTTTGTTGAGGAGGAAGAACCATGCAGACCATAACTGGATTATACTCCCCCCGCCTGCAGCCAGAAAGCCTGGGTGGATGCAGTCACGGAAAATGTGCCTGTTTGAAATCAACTGGAATTATATTTTAATGAGAGACTCTGTTCATAACAAACCAGCTCCATTCAGAGTCTGGATTCAGCAGGTCAGAACATGCAGATGCTTTTAAAACGCATCAAAGTTTAACCATTAAACTAGACAGAAAACAAGCCACCAGACTTTACTTTTTCTAGATTATTTTTACATTTGACAATAAGTTATTCACAGTTTATATCAGTACAGAGACGACATCAAGATTCTGAACAGCTGAAGAGTAAAAGTTGGACAGAGAAATGCTCAAAGAAGCTCAAAGGCTCCTCTACAAATCTCGGTAAGATGTTCTGTGTTTGTGAGCAGGTCAGTCCAAACTAGTGACTGAATAGAAACCTGATCTTTGCATCGGAAGCCAAACTGATTCAGATAACAGGATCAAAATTATAATCTTTGTTTCATAAAACTGTAAAGCTTAATAAAAAAAAACAAAGTTATTTATGGGACAGACAGACGACTGCATCACCCGTATGTCATTAGCCTTATGAATACCTCAAGATACACTTACCAGACACCTGACAGTGGTACGTTCAAGTTTCATGATGTGCACTTCAAGACAGACCTACGCTCGCTTTAAGATGAGACTGCTCCTCTACGACCCGTACCGGTCAACCCCGATACAAATGCAGGCGAAATGGTCTTTAGTATAAAAAAGGTAAAATTGCCGAACAACAAAAACATTTGCATTTGTTTTAAGTTCAAACAGAAACTAAAAGTTTCAGTTTAAATCCTGCTAGTCTTACTTTTTAACATTTTTAATAGCTTTTTTTAACAGCGCCATACTTTTAATCTTACTTGTGTGTTGCTGTCATTACTTTTAAAATCCATCTATCTATCTATCTATTAAGAGAAGTTAAAAGTGGAGCTGCCACTTCCTTATGACAGTGTTGGGGGTTTGTAGTTGTTTATGTTTAAATGTGATCCTTGTACCACCTCTCTACAGGAAACTATCATAGACAGCTTCAGTACACAGTAATTTAAAAGTATTTCATTTTCTGTGGTCTGAGACAGAAGTAAACTGCCCTCTCAGTGCTTTGCTGTTCTGCTTCTCATATTCTGCAGCCTTAGTGTGCTTCTGTTATAGAATGAAAAGCTGAATTTGGGTTTTATTCTCTCTCAACTACACAAGTGCTTCAACTATCATTGACTGTTTTCATATCTTGTATTGTCATTATCACTGCCTCACAGTGGAAGATGCTACAAGCTAGCAGTGCTAATGTTTACTGCTATCAGAAGTTGGGAGATGTGGAAGCCTGGGACGGTTAAAAGAGTTTTCTTAGAGTTCTTAATGTGTTCACCAACCTCCAACACATCTCTGTAGCTTCTCAGAGCTGAAACATCTCTGCCCCTCAGTGTGTGAGGACCTCGTCTACGATCTCCCTACCCTTTCTCATGCGGCTAATGCTTCTGATTGGCTCTTACTTGTGTTGTGGCCTGTGCAACCAATCAGACAATAATTGATACATAGAGTGACATTTGGCATTTGAACCAAAGCTAAGTTGATATTGACCTTATATCAGCTTGAGGCATCAATAAAAAAGGCCAATACAGATAAACATCAAAGAGTCAGCGTCATCCTAACAGGAAAAACCTCAAGTACAAGTTGGATCATAATCATTTGGAAATATAAAATCCAACTAATAGATGCTTTGTTATAATATTTAGGTGACAGTATGAAGTATCACATCAGCATTTTATTTAAAACCTCTCAAGTAACCATCAAGCGCCGTGGTGAGGTGATGATCCTCTCTGACATCAGAGCAAATCTGACAGATTCTGTTTGCTTTGACACTTTGCTCAAAGACAGGCAGATGTTTTTGTGATGACAGAACTGAACGTTTGGTTCCTCTGTGAAGGAAAGCATCTGAAATAAATCTGGTCTTTGCTGCATAGCGAGAACAGCTCTCCATCTCCCAGCAGTCCTCATCTCTGTACTCTGGCAGTGTACAAACGGCCTGCCCACACAGCCACCCACCCTTCCAGCAGGCTGATGGCCACTTAGCTCCTGCCTCTTAATCCTGATGGAGGGAAGAGGAGGGGCAGTTAAATGAGACTTATTGATGAGGAAAAACGGCGAGGGGCGGTCGGAAGCAGCATCTGTCACCGGCCCAGTCAGGGACCATTTTAAGGATGAGACTTATATTTTAAAATACGGGCTTGAGATGATTCTGTTAAAAAGTGAGCATTTACGACCATCAGCCCTTTCAAAGTAAAGGCATTGTTTTAGTGGAGCTGGATCCATCCTTTGCTGCTGCGATGGCTCCTATTTATGGTAGTGAGTGTCATTAATTCTTAATGAATGATTTGGGAATTGATGAAAAAGTCGAGTTTCTACTCTTGACCCATATGTAAAGTCATGTTCATCCTGCAGGTCTTTGACCTTGTTTCTTGTTTGAAGATATTTGAGAATATTTTGACAATTAAAACACTTAATTATCCTTTTAATGCAACTTTTGTCACTGTTTTAGTGGAGTTATAGCTGCAGTTGTCTCATGGTTGCTAGCGTAGGAGACACTTTTTTTTTTTCAAAAATTACATTAGTTGGTTGAATCACAGTGGAGATGTAACCATGACTATATTTGACTATATTTGTATTGTAACCATGACTATATTTTCATATAATCTCCCAATACATAAAGCCCAAATGTTGCTTGATGAACTGTAACTTCAGCCTCTTGAACCTGTCATTTTCCCGAACAGTTTCTGCAAAGCAGCAGGAGTAAGCCTTCTCTCGTTTCCCATGATCCCTTTGTTTACACTCTCTCCTGCTAGCCTGCAGCCCCTCAGAACCCCAAGCTAACATTACAGGTGCAAAAAAAAAATGGAGAGCAATATTGGAGCTATTTAACTGTACAGTTTAGATCCTGATTCCAGCTCAGACGAGGAAAACAAAGACATTCATGGATCTATTGTTCTACAAGTGGATGCATAAGAACGGGGCGAAGCAGAAAGCTCGAGGTCCACCGACTGTAGCACCAACTGTGTTTTTTTCGTCTGCTCCTGATTTAGGATTTGAATAAAGAAATACTGTTTTAATCTTAATTTTCTCTTAATAGATACAAGAACGTGTTAAAAACACCATAAACATGGTTTTCATTGGAGTGATTCATTTTTATGCTGGTTTCACTCACTATTTTTAACTTTACATTTACTTTAACCCCCTTACATCCTCCCCTTATAGCTCATCTTCCTCCTCAGTCCTTCACATATTTAGAACTTCTTCTTTGTCCTTTTCTTTTTCCTCCCCCTCTTCCATTGCATGTCCTCATTTCTATTTACTCTGGCTCTCCACTTCCTCTCAATCTTTTCATTTTCTCTCTTTCTTCAGTCACCCAACCGCTAGACAAATGGATGAATGGCTGGTTGGTGATGTATGGCTTGCTTGGCCTCCTTCCATCCTCCGCTGCCTTAAGGCGGGATGCAGGGAGGTTAGGATGCACTATACAGTAAATCACAAAGACGCCCAGCGTTCTGAGCACATACATGGGCTTCCACTTCTCTACACTGTTACTAAGATTTAGACTCAACAGACTCTACTTTTGGTTGTTTTGTTCCATATTTTTGGAGATGTACTCTACTGTTTACTAGTCTATAATATTACTCATCTTTAACTAAATTTTTGGTCTCCAGAAGAAAGAGACATTTTTGTCAATCTATCTATTATGGATGCAGTGAGTCACTTTCTTCATGATTCAGTTCAAAACTAAATTTTTGGGTCACAGTTTTGTTTTGGTTTGATATAAAAACTAAAAATTCAGAAAAATACATTTCAATTTACTACTGAGTAAGTAACAATGAAGGAAAAAAACTTTCAGTTGATTCATAAGCCTGGTGTAAAGGAGTAAAACAATAACAAATCTTTCTTAAATTTAGCACAACACACGTTTGACACCTGGCGATGCAATAATTTACTTTCCCCATGAATTGGTTCAATGGTGTAAAACACAGTTTGATTTTGAACCAAGAATTTTGGCGTCTCTACTATCCATTAGGTCAACCATGAACTTAGTCTTCTTGTGAGTGAAGCATACAGACCCAGACCTCCTAAAGATGGTCACTTCTTCTTTATAACTAGAGAAGGAGAAACAGTCACTCCCTGGATTGTTTATGAGGTCTTCCTTTGGTTAGAAAACTTCACCAGGATTATTTTTTTCCATTGCGGCAGATGGTTTTGAGTGGTAGCAGCCACTCCTGTGTCCAAACCCTGATTCCTATCAAACCTGCCAGTGTGAATGTGACTCATTCAGCACCTCACTTAGGGGAGCAGTCTTTTCTTGATTGGAAATGTACAGGTTCAATTCCTCAACATTCTGCCTGTTCAAGGGGAACCTACTGAACCCCACACTGACCTTGTTACAAATTACTTTAGAACTTTTTCAGTTCAGTCTATTTAGAACAGCTCACAATATGAGTTCTGGAACCAAACTCTTTAGGACGAGTGGGACTCTGCTCTCTGCTGGAAATACCCTAAATAAGGGCAACACAACTATGGCTATTTGGGGTTCCCTCCTAGGAACAACAGGGTAGCACAATGCAGACAACAACTGGAACCTTAAAGAAAACTTAGTGGTTTTGAGTGATGGAGAACATGAGAACATTTAGTTTTTTTGTTTTCATTTTACTACATAAAAGAAATGGAATAACCTCCAAGGATTGGAGTCAAATCTGTGGTGTAAATATAAATTTAAAGAATACAGGTCTTAAAAACTCTAAAATTAACAGCTGATGGTTACAAGTCAGGTAGCAGGTTCTGACCATTCAAGGACAAAGTTAAAGATTCTGCTTTCTGAGGAATAGAGACATTTCCAGGTGTGGCTATCCATCACCAGGGTGGGTGATAGAAAAGAATAAGAAGTGAACAGAAACCTGATCTTTGCATTAGAAGCCAAACAGATTCAGGAAACAGGATCTTAAACTAAAATCTCTGTCTCAATGAACTGTAAAACTTTACAGAAAAGTTATTTTTTGGACAGAAACAGATATGAAAATAATTAGAATCCCAGAGTGTCCACTTAAACTTCAAGATTCTAAATGTTATTATTTTACATGTGCACTAAATGTCATTTTTAATGTTTGTGATTTCCAATGTTTTAGGTTACAATCACATGTCCCAAAATGCAACCATGTAGCAAATTCTGCATAAAAAAACAGCCATTCTGCACACCTGACGGGCGCTGGCTGCATCTACCTTTATGACCAGGCCAGTAATTTTCAATAAAAATCAGGTGGTGGCATGAAATCTTTATTATTCTTTGATGATTTTGATGCCGTTGCTCCCCACCAGGTTGTGGCAGTTGTTTTTGTGACCACTAATGCCAGATGTTTCCAAGCCAAAGATCATATTTTAGTGGATAAGTTTTTTGTTGATGGTAAGACTTTAAAAAGTAGTTTTATGAGTAGACGTGCAGTGTAGTTGAGAAGGGAGGAGGCTGGAAACCGAATGATATTCTGGCACAGTACACATAGTAAATATTAGCAGCTGATGAAATGTCAACAAATGAACAGTCTCTGCTGTCTGTCAGAGGTGAGCGGAGCGGCAGCGTTGGAGGATCTTTTGTCTTTCTGGCTCTTTTGTCTTCAGGCTGAATGAGTTCACTCTGAAAATGTCACTGGTTGTTTGGTTCCACTCCATCACCAGCTGCCTTTGCTCCGGCTGCTGTTTGCTTTTTGTTTTTTTGACTTCAGTTTTTATGGCGTTTCATGCAAATTTGATCCAATTGTTCAGCTTTCTGTCGTATATTGTCGCAGTTCTCTGTTCCCATACGAGCTCTTCTTGGTTGCTTGTTCTTGTACTTCAAAATTAAGTGTTGAATGCTTGTTTCCCTTCAGAGTCTACAGAAAAACTTTCCAATATTATATAACTTATGTAACTTTACCTTTTGAACTTCTTTCAACAATGACAGTCAAAATGTGCCAAGAAGAACATTTGGTATTCTTGCTCTTGCATTACGTTTTCCTTAACTTTTCCTCTCCTTTGTGGGTTTTGTTCTGCAGGAAATCTGAGCTGCAGGATGTGACCAACAGCTGCTGGTTAATAAAGATAAACTAATCTCTCGGTCCTCCAGATCTGCTGGTTGAACTTTCCACAGCTTAAATGAAATCCCAGATTCAGATGAGTTCTTGAGATATTTAGGTTATTATTTAAAAGTGAAATTTATGTGCAAGTGAGAGTATGTGAGATGGCGCTTTAGGATTTGTTTGTTCTGCATATACTTTTAAGGCTTGTAATAGTTTCATTTGACAAATATTTCTATATTCTCAGCACTCCACATATTACTCTGTTGGAACTTCCTCTAACAAACGTTTTTTCATCAGCTGTTAATTTTGAAATTAGGCTGTTATCATGTATGTAAACATGTAAAAAGAAAAGGACAAAACTAAACCTGTTTTTTATCCAGACATCTTCATATTGGTTGTTTGAGGGAACAAGCAGCTCCAGCTGCAGACTCCATGTATTGATTTTAGACAACATGTGCAAACAGAAAGAGCAGCAGGAACAACAGAGTAGAGATTACACTGGATGTCAGAAACAGATAATACTATTGGTATACTATGTGTATACTACCATACTAACCTTTTACTGCCTCATAGCATCTCTGCATATCTAGCTGTTAGCTATACTTGGTAATTCACTACATTACTTTGTATAAATACAAATAACGTATCTTTTTCTTTAACTTTCAGTCTTTTGACATCCCAATCTGAACAGACACACAAGAAAAAATGCTTTATTTAACAAGCCTCATTTAAGGGAAAAGTCATGCAGCAGATTCTGAAGCGGAGAAAAGCAGCCTTACACTTTACCTTAGTGAAGTGTTTACCTAGTCAACACAAGCATTAGCAGATTCTGTTGAAAAGAGAAGCAGCTTTGCATCAATATAAAACACATTACTAACATAAAGTGTTGCATAAAAGTCGCTTTTCTTCTCGTCAGAATCAGCTGATTCACGGTGGTCACATGAACAGTCAGAGTTATTTCAAAGAGATTGTATTTACATATTGCTGGCGACAGCTTTGATGTTACAATGTTAAAAGGAAAGACTTGTACTCAGAAATGCACCAATTCCAGTTCTTTTGGTAGGGTCGGTTACCTGCTCATTAGGTGGTGTAAACGGCTGGTTTCAATATTTTTTCAAAGAATTACAAACCAAATAAAGATCAACTACACTGCTCACAAAAATTAAAGGAACACTTTTTATTGTGCCTGGCATGAATTGAATTAAACCTGTCTGATAATTGTCTTGTTGGTTAAACAGCTGAGGGCCTCGTTAATCAATTTCAGCTGTATTGGTGTTCATGGAATTAACAACAGGTGCACTTCAGTGGCAACAAGTAGAAAACCCTCCAACAGGACTGGTGTTACATGTGGAGGTCATTTCAAGTTTCTCCCTCTTGATCTTTTTTGGCTGGTTTTCCACTCGTGCTGATTTTGGCTTGATAATTATCTCTACTGGCAGTATGAGGTGATTCCTCAACCCTACAGAAGTTGGACAGGTTGTCCAACTTCTCCTGGATGGCACATCCACACGTGCTGCAGCAAGAAGGTTTAATGTGTCTCCCAGCACAATCTCCAGAACATGGAGGAGATTTCAGGAGACTGGTGGTTATTCTGGGAGAGCTGGACAGGGCCGTAGAAGGTCCTCAACCCCTCAGCAGGACCCATACCTGCTCCTTTGTGCAAGGTGGAACAGGCTGAGCACTGCTCGTGCCCTACAGAATGACCTCCAGAGGGCCACTGGTGTGAATGTCTCTACCCAAACAATCAGGAACAGACTTCATGAAGGTGGCCTGAGGGCCCCACGTCCTGTAGTGGGCCCTGTGCTCACTGCCCAGCACCGTGGAGCTCCACTGGCATTTGCTCAAGAACACCAGAATTGGCAAGTCCACCACTGGCGCCCTGTACTTTTCACAGACGAGAGCAGGTTCACCCTGAGCACCTGTGATAGACGTGAAAGAGTCTGGAGAAGACAAGGAGAACGTTATGCTGCCTGCAACGTGGTTCAACATGACAGGTTTGGTGGTGGGTCAGTGATGGTCTGGGGAGGCATATCCATGGAGGGACGCACAGACCTCTACTGCCTAGGAAATGGTGCTCTGACTGCCATAAGGTATCCAGATGAAATCCTTGAACCCATTGTCAGACCCTACGCTGGTGCAGTAGGTCCTGGTTTCCTCCTAATGCACGACAATGCCCGGCCTCACGTGTCAAGAGTATGCAGGCAGTACCTGGAGGATGAAGGAATTGAAACAATTGAATGGCCTTCACCATCCCCTGACTTAAACCCAATAGAACATCTCTGGGACATTATGTTTGGGTCCATTAGGCGCCGCCAGGTTGCTCCTCAGACTGTACAACAGCTCAGGGATGCCCTCACACAGATCTGGGAGGAAATGCCACAAGACACCATCCGTCGTCTCATTAGGAGCATGCCGCCACGTTGTCAAGCATGCATACAAGCTGGTGGGGGCCACACAAGATACTGAAAAGCATTTTGAGTTGCAGAAATGAAGTTTTGGAAAAAATGGACTAGCCTGCCACATCTTCATTTCACTCTGATTTTATGGTGTCTACACACTATGACCCTCTGTTGGCTGAAAACTTTTACTTCCATTAAAAGACTTGGCATCCTTTTGTTCCTAAGACACTGCCCTATCGTTATTTGTATAGATATCCAACTTCATATTGAGATCTGATGTATCTAATGTGTTTCTTTAAAGTGCTCCTTTAATTTTTGTGAGCAGTATATTTGTTTAAAAAATAATACTTTAGGAATAAACTAAATAAACATGTGGTGATAAAGTGCTGGGATTTCTTACTAATGTGTATTTCAGTTAAATGCCCCCATGTCAGTGAGGAATTCCTTGTCCTCGATTTATTGTTCGACACTTTTTTACTTTCTGACCCATGAAAACTTCAAGTAAATGTGATGCTGGTTCCTCACTTTTGGACTTCTTCTTCTGCTGCCGTCTTGAACTGCTCAGTTTACCAGGATATGCTAAAGCTTGGACAACAGCAGCATTGTCTTTGGTTTGACCTTTTACTAAATATGCTGATCTTTAAGAACTTTGGCATCTCTTGTGAAATATTGATAATAATATACAGATTTTAAGTCTTACATGCTTGTTATTAATATGGTTTCATGCAGCACAGAGGCAATCCATTCAGATGACTTCTATTGCTTTCTAAACATTAGTTTAACATCTGCAGACGAGACAGCTTGACGGATGATCTGAGGCGACGCTTTCATGTTACGCAGCAAAATGTCAAACATGCATCATCTTACTGAGTCGGTGCTTTGTCTGACTGTCTGCTTGTAGACTTTACAAACCAAGTTGTTTGTTTTGGCTTCCATCTTCTATTCTGCAAAAAACACATTGAGTTTTAGTGGGAAAATCCACAGAACTGCTGTGTGTTCAGAGGATCAATTAAACGACTAGATCAAATCATGATGGATGAATAAAACTAGCAGCTTTTTATCTACGTATTAAAGAAACACTTCAGGTTCGAATTAACCTGTAACCTGACAAACTCAAAAGAGTCACAACAATGGAAACTCTTTTACTTTTTTCTTAACAGAAACATGTTCCATCCCTTAAAATCAGTTAAGAACTGATGTTTAGCCAGTTGATCCAACACAAGATGGAAAAAAATTGTTTATCCCTCATTAGGGATAAAACCAACTAAAAAAAACAAATGCGAAATATATTTTTGACCAGTTTTAAAAATAAAAAAACACATGGGATTAAATAAATTAGGACAGAAAAATTCCAAATTAACTTTAGCAGCCATCTATGACCAGCTGACAAATGGAGAGGACAGCCAAAATTAAAAATTCAATCAGATCTGGGGCAGAAATAGTAAGTGAATGAGTGCTGCCAGAAGAGATAAGTAATTTACTTGCATAGTGACAGAGCCCAAAGAAAATCAGTTATGTCCTATTAATGCTAAAATTAGATGATTAAAGTTAAATTTAGCTTCCTTTCAGAAGCTCGTTTATTATTCAAGACCTACATTCACTGTTAAAGAAGAGAAATTAAATGAAGCCACAGACGCCTGTGCCTCCTTCCAGTCCGTGCTGAGGGAATAATTTGTTGGCAGGAAGTCACATGAATAAATAATGTGGTGGAGTGCCGAGGTCGCTGGCTGACAGATCTGAGAGCGCGCTACAACGTTATCCGCTCATCATTTATTCATCCAGCCACGTCTGCAACATTCATCTTCTAACTTTGGAGATTTCTGCAGCATCAATGGGTCATTTTGTAGCATATGACAAAGATTTTATTTCAGAGAACAGAGGTTCCCTCGTTTATCACAGGAGTTAGGTTCTAAATATAACCCGCTATAGACTGAATCTGCAGAGTAGCCAACTTTATTTTTTAGCAATTATTCTAAATGTTTTAAAGCTCTCCACATTATATAAACTTTTCTCAGACAGACATGAAGATTTTCACACTTTTCTTTCTTGTATAAACTCTCAAATTTCAGTTTTATAGAGAGAAAACAAAGATCTGATCGTGTTCAAAAATTTATTTGACAAAGCAAATTCATTTTGTACTGACGATATGGTACGGAGCAAACTGATTGACAGTGATGAACAGCCACTCAGGACAAAGAACACAATGCACTGGCACAAAAAGATTTTAAAATATCATACAAATTGCAAATAAATTAAGGCATTATAACGAGGGACCACTAAAACCCCAACTTAACACACTTTATTTTTTATTGTATTTGTGTACTTGCCCCACTCGCTAAAGTTTCTACAGCAATATTTTTGCCAAAATAAAATAACCGTCATCAACTTGAAACAGGAATCCACGTAAAGGAAAGGTTAAGATGCCCCTCATCTTCCTAATTAGGCTTCTTTAACCATTTTCAACAAATCTGTGGTCTGTCCAGAATACAGTACAGATCAATTATCTCAATCTTTTTAGGCTTTAAGTGACCTTAAACAAAAATCCACTTCTGTAAGTGCGGAGTTCCACAGTGATCTGTTTTATTCCCACTTAATTCAAATCACATTTTATTATATTATTTAAATTAATGAAGACACTATATCTGCTTATATGCAGATGACAATAATATTTTTATAGTGAGTTCGATTCTTAACATTTTTTTATATAAAAAAATGGATAGCAGGGTAACCCAGATTTACTCAACTCTTGCTCAAATCTGTCTCTAAACTCCAGAGAAATGCTGAAGACGGCTCTGTTGTGAAACGAGGTATAATTACTGCATTTCAAACGTGGCAGTTCTTGTAAGGGTGGATTCTCAACCATGTGGGGCATCAGAAGGAGCTTCTTCCTGCTCACAGTGTTCAGTCTCCATAAACTTTCAAAGCATTGAACCCTAAAACTTTTACAAAACCCTCAACCAGCATCAAAACTGTTGAAAGCAAAAAAAGTTTTTTTTTATCACTGAAGACTGGAAACCAGTCCTGCAACAAGCAGCCAGTGACACCAACTTATTTGTCATAGATACTTAGAAATGAATACAACAATCATCTAAGGCTTTTAGGAACCAGATTCCCCACCCGATCCAACTCTCAGTGCTGTCACATGTGGTTTGAAGAAACAATAAAGCTGCTCTGATTAAGTAACACTTGGAAACGATACCGGTGGAACCAATCAGCAAATGGTTTTCATGATAAAACGTCCACATATCAGAGTGCTGAAGGGAAATCATGGCAGCAGGGTGAAAATACTACCGAGAAAAGCTCTGGTTGGTCATCCATCTTCGTCCATTTGTCAGCTGTCAGTGCTGTGTCCCCCACAGGTTGAAAGACAACCATGTGTGTGTGTTTGGCCGCATTAGCTGCACACTTTAAGTGATTTTTCTTTTTTCTGTCCTTGAAACCAGCTGAAGGGGCAGCAGAGGTTCACCTGTAATTTATCTTCCTCCGTGTTTGTCCAGAGTTTGGGTTTTAGTGTGATGGAGCTGCAGTTTGAATCTTAAAGGGGAAATCAAGACAGGGGGACATTGAATTTTGAACCAGCAGCAACTAAAATATTTGTCTTTAAAGCTCTTTAACCTGATAAAAACCTGATATAAAATGTTTGAGCTAAATTAAATACATAGGGAAGAATGGTGGTTGAAAAGTGTGTCCATATGTTTGTACTGGACTGATATAAATCCAGGGTTTTGGCTTTGTGGTTGACTCCATTTTGACCACTTTGACATCACAAAACATTTTTTTTTTTTTAAAAGTTTTAGCAGCTATCCGAGACAAACATGTAGTTGTTGAAACATGAGTTAATGTAGGATTATATAAGTTTGTTTCATCACACTTCCTTTCAAGTAATTTATAATTTGATGCCTGGTTAGCCCATGTCTGACATACCTTTGTATGGTTGTAAATCTCTGTTGATTGTAATACACATGCTTAATTCTTGCCTTGATTGCTTGAAATAAACCATTTCAAATCAAAATCAAATTCAGATTAGAAAAACAGTGCCTATTAACCCTTTAAATAACTACAATGACCAAATTACCTTCTTTAAATTGACATAACTCTTCAACAAATCGCCCAATCGGTGTAATTACAGCTTTTTTTTACTGTTGCTTTAAATCTAATGTGTCTTATGAGTTTTTATGGTTTTAACTGATGTTTATCTACATCTCTCTACACCTTGTTTTTGACCGCATGTTGATGAAAAGTGCAATATAAATAGTGGTTGCTTGATGGATGAGAAAAGCAGCTTTGCACTTTCATAAACAAGAGCTGCGTTTCTTTGAGTCAGAATCAGTTGGAGGTACATTAATTACACAAATAGTTGAATAGTAGCGTAATGAAGAGTGCAAGTTATCTCACTGTCACAGCAACAGTCCTGGTGTTAAAAGCTTTTTCTTGACTTTCTCATAAGGTCACAACACGAGAAAAAAAAAAAAGAAAACCTATTCACCCCAAATTTAAGACTTTTTAAGGACCTGCGATCACCCTGGCTTAAACTATGTGGTATTTTTTCTTGTGTTCCACAGTGATAACTGATCTGACCAGAAATGTAAAAAGATTAAGTGGATCATAAATCAGAAAGTTGCAGTTTTAGTTTCCAGTATTGGCTTTGGAGATAAGTTGTTTTTTTCCCCCATTTAGGCATGATAATATGAGGAACTTGGGCCAGTTGGTGCTGTGTACTCGCAGTGATTTCCATGGAGATGAGTCAGTGATATTTAGGGGTTCTCATTGGTATTAAGAAGCATTTCTGCATAAAAAGATGTGAAGTTTTGTCTGTTAGTTTTAGGTCACTAAGGTCCTTCTAGGGTACTGTCATCAATCAGTCCCCTGTCTCCCCCTCTGGCCTTCAGCACAAACTTTCTCCAGAGTTTTAGCTCTTCCTGGTTCTCCACACTTCACTTCCCATCAGCCCCTGCTGCCACTCCCAGGAGCTCCACAGCTGGTTCCCACCAGTAATCTCTCCCAGTAGTATTTATTCCTGACCCTCATCTGGACCCCGACCCCTGTGGTCGTTCTCTGATGCCCTCATGTTCGCCTGCCTGACCCTGATTTAGCTTTGAGGACTGTTAGCTGTGCTTCACTCCTGTTGTCCTGTCTGTGTCAATAAAACCTGCTGCACTTGAATTCAGCCATCACCCTGTTTGTGACTGATAGATACTGTAAGTTGTCTACCGTAGAGTTGTTGGTATGATTCCGGGCCACAGTAGTCAACCAAGCACTGAACCTTTGCTTGTTGTGTGTGAATGTGTGTGCATTTCCCCATTCATGTGAAAATGGGTAAATAGAAGTCAGCACAGAGGCTGTACCACTCAGGGGAGCACTAAATAAGTGAAAACCATTCAAACTGGACGTAAATCCACTAATGGACCCGTCATGTCTGAAGTCACTCACACTAAAGGGAACCACCCTTTGAACCCGTCCCGTTCACCCCTCGTGAACATGCTGCGTTGACAGACTCATGTCTCTCTTTCCGAGCGCCTCCCATCGCCTTTCTCCGGCCACGAAACTCGGAAACAACTTCCAATTAACTGGATAGGATCAGCGAGGCGTCCTGCTCAGCCGTGATAACATTATCCCACGTCACACACTGCTGCCAGCGCCGGGGATTATGAAATTAAATAAAAAGTCAGAAGAAAGTGTTTGGGTGCTGGTGGATGTGGATTGCCTTCGGGTGCTGTCACCAGCGATTGTACGGAATACTTGGCAGTAAATGAAAAGGAAAAGTTATGTAAGGATTTACAACTCCTTCATTATCAGCGAAATGAAGTTCAGTGTGATGGAGAGCAGCTTCAGCTTCCGGTCCAAAGCCAACCACCCACTGATAAGAGCTTACATAACCTGGTTCAGGTCTGTGGGCCTGAAAAAGAGGAGCTGGAGGAAGGAGATGTGTTTCTCCTGTGTTTGTCAGGTCTATATATCTATATATCGAAGGAAATCAACACCATAATGGAAGTGCTATCATGACAGAAAACATCTGGACTTTGACTTCAAATTAGATAGACGCAATTTAAAAGGGCAAAAGTAGGTAGGGCTGCCACAATACGTCGACTAATCAATGACTAATCAACTCTCAAAATAGTCGACAACTAATTTTATAGTCGATTAGTTGTTAGTTTTTATTATATGAAGTTGGAGTGTAATATAGTCGAAAGTTGTAATAACATTCTGCTAGCTTTTTGGACTATTTTGGCATTTATTAGGGTTTTTAGGCTATTTTGGAGTTTGGCTAATATTTTCAGCTGCATGACAACTTTTTGGGGGTTAATTTAAGCTTTTTTTTATTTTTTAGGCTATTTTTAAGTCTAGCCATTTTTTCAGCTACATGCTAGCTGTTTTGGCTAACTTAGGATTTTTTAAGCTTTTTAGAGGCTTTAGGCTGTTTTAGAGTTTACACACCAGCTGTTTTCGTTAATTTAGGGTTTTTTTCAGTTTTTTAGGCTATTTTAAAGTTTAGCTATTTTTTCAGCAACTTGCTAGCTGTTTTGACTAACCTAAGTTTTCTTTTTCTTTTTTTATTCTAATTTGGCATTTAGCTGATATTTTAACTGGCTATCAACTTCAGGGTTTTCAGCTATCATCATCAGCAATTTCAGCCATCAGCTTCAGTGTTTTTAGCCATCAATTTCAGCATCTTCAGCAGCTAAATTCAGCTTACAGCATTCACACTAGCATTATTGTAGGTAATGCTGTATATCTAGCTTTTAGTTAGTTTAAAGCTAATGATGGTTAAGATGTGTGCTTTACATCCAGTTTGTCGACTAATCTGAAAAAAATAATTTATGATTAGTCGACTATAAAAATAATTCTTTGTGGCAGCACTAAAAGTAGGTGATGTTTTATGTGGTTTCTTTGGTTTGATAACATACAGAGATTATGAGGGAGAAAAGCACTTTCTTTCTTAAGATGATCAGACATCTTAAGGATGGTGGGACCTTGAGGTCCTTTTAAGGATAAAAATATTCTAATAACCTAAAATAAAGATGATATACAGATATACAGTTTTGAGTGGTTGATTAATTAAGGAGACATACAAATTTGAAAAAGAAATCAAATTTAGACATTTGTTTGGGAGTACAATATGTTGATGATAATGGTACTGTGGGCCGTTTGGCGCTGTATGCACCATTTACCATTTTTAAATTGGTATTTTCATTCACAATGATTTCTTTTTCCATGCATTTAGCCCAGTCAAACAGTAAGAGACAAAACAGATTTAATTATGAAATTGGCAAATGTATCTGCTTTCTGAGGCTTCTTTTTTTGTAGTAGAACATCTATAGCAGGGGTCCCCAACTGGCGGACCGCGGTCCGGGTCCGGACCCCGAGACCCTTTTATCCGGACCGCCAAGCATTTTTAATAAAAAGTGCGATTTTTCATTTATCTTTACACGGCGATTTTTGAACAGGAGCGCGCGAGGACAGCTACGTTCAGACCGGGGTCCTTCAACCGGCAAAAGCTCAAAGCGGTGTTCTAATGTTTACGTAGTTGGGACGTAAAGTTATCTGGAATGTGCGTGAACAATGGCTCTGTCTAAAATGAGAAAAGTTGACTGAAAATCATGTCTTTGGAGATGATGGACCGAACCTTTCGCTTTTATTTACCAGCAGTGAGTTCTACAGGCTGGTTTGTATTAAAAACATGGAGTCGGCTGCTTTTGTTAAGAACGCTGATATCAAGCGACGCTACGAGACAAAACACAAAACTTCTGACACATATTACCCGACAGAATGAGTGACGTGGTCACGGAAAATATACGAACTGAAAGTACAGTGTGATTGACAACACACAGACGGTAACGGCACAACAACGAGCTCACAAGTGCTCACTACGAGCGGAATGGATTTGG